>NW_012143857.1:191374-191934 GCF_000956105.1 Propithecus coquereli | reverse complement strand
GCTTGTGTTAGGAACATTCCAATTTCACACATATGGCTATTTTAAAGTATAACAAAACTTATTGCTGTTAATAGTCACTTTGTAGTGCTATCAAATATTGCTTATTTTATCTAATCATATAACTATAGTTTTGGACCCATTAACCATCCCTACTTTATCCTCCACTCCCCACTACTGTTCCCAGCCTCTGGTCACCATCATTCCATTCTCTCTCCATGAGATCAATTGTTATTAATATTTATCTCTCACATGTGAATGAGAACATGTGAGATTTGTCTTTCTGTGCTTGGCTTATTTCACTTAACATTATGTTCTCAAGTTCCATCCATGTTGTATCAAATGGAAAGGTTTAATTCTTTTTTGTGGCTATTAAACATTACATTGTGTTAGGTACTGCAATTACTTTATCCATTCATCTGTTGATGGACACTTAGGTTCATTCTACATTTTGGGTATTGTGAATAGTGCTGCAGTTAACATAGGAGTGCAGATATGTTTTCGATATACTGAATTTCCATCCTTTGGATATATTACACAGCAGTTAAATTGCTGGGTCATAC
>NW_012143857.1:189723-191324 GCF_000956105.1 Propithecus coquereli | reverse complement strand
TCAGAATATAATAAAATTATCTTTTTTAAACTTCCTAAAAGATTTTACCATTGCATTTATGAGTAAGACAGTGATTATTATTAATAACAGAATCTCCCTTTATATACCATTCTTGCTTTGTGTATGTATGTGTGGTGTCTAATTTTGACTGCATATATATGTCTGTTTTTCTTCTTCTACAATGGGAAGTTAGTCATTCTATTGAAAATCCTTCTTGTCTACATAAAGCCTAAGATGAAGAGCCTTTTAAAGTGGACGATATATGACCTTATCAAGTGGACATCTCCAGGTAAGTAGGCTGCCTTCCTGAGTGATAGTCTAAAGAGGTTTATTTGATTCAGGTTTTCTACATTGCACATCGCCCTTCATGACATATCTATCCTCAGTTATCTCTATGTATTTCTCTTTTGAAAAGTCTCTCTAATCCAAGAAGTTCTTGTCTGCTATGCAAATGACTTCCAAATGTCTAGCCGAAACTTGACTAATGAGCTTTAGATTCATAATTCAAATTACTTGATCAGCATCATCATCACCTTGATTTCCCCACCGATACTTCAAACTCAATAAACACAAAACAGGATATATCATCTTTTCCAAGAGATCTGTCACTTCACTATTCTAAATTTCTCTTGATAGAAAACTATTCTCACATTTACCTCAATGCAATCACCAAGACCTAACACAGAAGGCATATTTTTCACATTGATTTCTCTGGTTCCTATAGTAAAACAGCAACAACAACAAAACAACCACCACAAGAACTCTTCCTTTTCTGAGGCAAATATATCTGGCAGTTATCTGTGGCACTTCTCATTTTTTATTGTACATTATAGGTATTTGTGTGTTTGCCTCATGACATGACATGACATCCCAGGACTTGTTTTATTATAGCATTATGCATCTCAGAGACTTGCACATTTACAATCTTTTCTGAATAGATCATATCTTAAATGAATATATAATCATTGAATTTCATGTATATGAATTAAAAACATTTTTAATGTCCCTAAAATTAATTATATATTTGACATTCATATATTTTAAAACCCTCTTTGGCCTTTATGTACTTTTAATTTTTTACAGCCCATGAGAAAATGAATTTGATTTATTCAAAATTCCATGTCTAGTGATTAGAATTGGAAAGGCATACAGTTGTTTACCCAATCAATGCTCCACAATTTTAGACATTCTAATCATATCATATTGCTGTCTTCTTTCTAGATCTGATAGCCAATTTTAAAAATATACTTTATAATCCTTATACCATGTCTTCACCTTTAATTATTTAATGAACCCTTCCTTAGATCTTTTCTATCTACTACATATAAAATAATTGATGTTCTCTACCAAACTCCACATTATGACTTCACTGTCTTGTGATGTTATATATTGCAAACTTTTGTGTGATTTTTGCTTTCAAAAATTTTCACATGATGGCTATGATTATCTTGACTTCTTAGAACATAGTTTCAATTTAGGAATATATCTTCAGGTAATAAGATACAGTATCTCTAAATTGCCATAATAGATCAAATACATATATACATATATATATTGAAATACATGTACCTCATGCATCAGTATGCATGTGTAAATGGAGA
>NW_012143857.1:187869-188233 GCF_000956105.1 Propithecus coquereli | reverse complement strand
TAGAAAACTATTCTCACATTTACCTCAATGCAATCACCAAGACCTAACACAGAAGGCATATTTTTCACATTGATTTCTCTGGTTCCTATAGTAAAACAGCAACAACAACAAAACAACCACCACAAGAACTCTTCCTTTTCTGAGGCAAATATATCTGGCAGTTATCTGTGGCACTTCTCATTTTTTATTGTACATTATAGGTATTTGTGTGTTTGCCTCATGACATGACATGACATCCCAGGACTTGTTTTATTATAGCATTATGCATCTCAGAGACTTGCACATTTACAATCTTTTCTGAATAGATCATATCTTAAATGAATATATAATCATTGAATTTCATGTATATGAATTAAAAACATTT
>NW_012143857.1:165901-184286 GCF_000956105.1 Propithecus coquereli | reverse complement strand
GTGTCTTTTATGATTTCAAATGAATTTTAGTATTTTTTTCTACTTCTGTGAAAAATGCCATTGGAAATTTGGGATTTCATTGAATCAGTAGATCACTTTGGGCAGTATGGACATTTTAACAACATTAATTTTTCCAATCCATGAACATGGAATATCTTTCCATATTTTTTGTGTCCTCTTAATTTTTTTTTTTTTGTCTATGTTCTGCAGTTTTCACTTTCACTTCTTTGGTTAAGTTTATTCCTAGGTATTTTATTTGTAGCTATTGTATATGGGATTACTTTCTTGGTTTCCTTTTTCAGATTGCTTAGTGGTGGCATATAGAAATGCTACTGATTATCATATATTGATTTTACATACTACAACTTTGCTGAATTTGTTTATCAGTTCTAATAGTTTTTGGGTGGATTTCTTTAAGTTTCTTTAGATACAAGATCATATCATGGAAAACAAGGATAATTTGACTTCTTCCTTTTCAGTTTGGATGCCTTTTATTTCTTTCTCTTGTCTGATTGCTCCAGCTAGAACTTCCAGTACTATGTTGAATAACAGTGGTGAAAGCGGGCATCCTTGTCTTATTCCAGATCTTAGAGGAAAGGCTTTTAGTTTTTCCCCATTCATTATGATACTAGCCATGGGTTTGTCATATATGGCTTTTATTGTGTTGATGTACATTCCTTCTATACTCAGTTTTTTGAGAAGTTTTATCATGAGGGGATGCTGAATTTTATTGAATGCCTTTTCAGCTTCAATTGAAATGATCATATGGTTTTTGTCCTTCATTATTTTGATACAATGTGTCACTTTGATTGATTTGCATATGTTGAAGCATCCTTGCATCACTGGGATGAATCCCACTTCATCATGATGATTAATCTTTTTAATGTGTTGCTTAATTTGGTTTATTAGTATTTTGTTGAGAATTTTTTGCATCTACATTTGTTGGACATGTTGTCCAGTAGTTTTCTTTTTTTGTGGTGTCTTTGTCTGGTTTTGGTATCATGGTGATACAGGCCTCATGGGATGAGTTTGAAAGTGTACCTTTCACCTTGATTTTTTTAGATAGTTTATGTAGGCCTGTATTAGTTCTTCTTTGAAAGCTTGGTAGAGTTCAGCCGTGAAACCATAAGGTCCTGGATTTTTCTTTGATGAGAGACTTTTGCATTAGTGCTTATATTTCATTACTTATTATTAATTTATTCAGGTTTTGGATTTCTTCCTGGTTCAATCTTTGTAAGTTGTATGTGTCTAGGAATTTATCCATTTTTCTAGGTTTTCCAATTTGCTGGCATATAGTTGCTCATAGTAGTCTCTAATGATCCTCTGTATTTGTGCAGTATTAGTTGTAATGTCTCTTTTTTAATTTTTGATTTTATTTATTGGATTCTTTTCTCTCTTTTTCTTTGTTAGTCTGACTAAAGGTATGTTTATTTTGTTTATCTTTTTAAAGAACAACTTTTTACTTTGTTGATATTTTGTATTATTTGGTTTTAATTTCATTTATTTCTGCCCTGATCTTTTTTATTTCTTTTCTTTTACAAATTATGGATTGGTTTTGCTCTTGCTTTTCTAGTTCTTTAAGATACATCATTAGATTGTTTATTTGAAGCTTTTCTATTTTTTTTTTTTTGATGTAGCCAATTACTGCTATAAACTTTCTTCTTATTATGGCTTTTCTGTATCCCACAGGTTTTGATATATCGTGTATTCATTTGTTTCTAGAAATTTATTAATTTCTTCCTTAATCTATTCATTGACCCACTAGTCATTCAGGAACATACTGTTTAATTTCCATGTCTTTGTATATTTTTCATTGTTCCTCATGTTAATTGATTTCTAGTTTTATTTCATTGTAGCCAGAGAAAATACTGAGCATAATTTCAATTTTTTTGAATTTGTAAAGAATTTTTTGTGGCCTAACTTACGGTATGTCTTTGAGAATGATCCATAAACTGTGGAGAAGAAAGTTTATTCTGTAACTGTTGAATGAAAAGTTCTGTTAATATCTGTTAGGTCCATTTAGTCTACAGTGCAGATTAAGTCAATGTTTCATCGTTGATTATCAGTCTGGATGATCTGTCCAGTGTTGAAAGTGGAATGTTGAGGTCTCCAATAATTATTGTACTGGAATTTATCTCTGCTTTTAGCTCTGATAATATTTGCTTTATATTTTTGTGTTCTCCAGTGTTGAGTGCATGTATATTTAGCATTGTTCTATCTTCTTGCTGAATTGACCACTTTATCATTACAAAATGATTTCCTTTGCCTCTTTTAATAATTTTTGCCTTGAAATCTATTTTATCTTATAGAAGTATAAGTACTCCTGCTGTTTTTGATTTCGATTTTCATGGAATATCTTTCTCCAGCGCTTTATTTCTATTTTACATGTGTTTTCATAGGTGAAGTGGCTTTCTTGCAGACAATGTATAGTTGACTATTTCTTTTTTATCCCTTCAGCCACTTTATGTCTTTTGATTGGAAAATTTAGTTCATCCACATTCAATGTTATAATTGTTAGGTAAGGACTTACTACTGCCCTGATGTTATAATATTTGATTTCTGGTTATTTTGCGGTGCTCTGTTCCTTTATACTTTTATATTGTCCTTCCTGTCTTCCTGTTAAAAGTAATTTTCTATAGCAGTATGTTTAATTGATTTTATTTTTTTTTGTATCTGTTGTATGTTTTCCAATTTGAGGTTATTATGAGGCTTGCAAAAAACCTTTTATAATTATTTTAAACACATCACAACTCTGCCTACAAGCAAAGATATGAACATGCAAAGAGAAATCTAACAGAAATTATATTCTTTAACTAAGTATTTTGTATTTGTGTCCTTACTGTTACTAGTGAGTTGTATATCTTCAGAATATTTCTTTTTGTCCACTAATGTCCTTTTATTTCAGATTGAAGAAGTCTTTTTAACATTTCTTTTAGGGCAGATCTCATATTGATGAAATTCCTCAACTTGTGTTTGTCTGCAAAAGTCTTTATTTCTCCTTCATGTTTGAAGGATATTTTGCAGGATATGACATTCTAGGATTAATGTTTTATTCCTTCAGCACTTTGAATATGGCATGCCACTCTCCCCTGGCCTGTAAGGTTTCCACTGAGAAGTCTGCTGCCAGATGGTTTGGAGCTTCTTTATATGTACATTTATTTCTTTTCTCTTGCTTCCCTTGGAACCTTTTCTTTATCTCTGACCTTTGGCAGCTTGATTACTAAATGCTTTGAGATATCTTTGTTTGGGTTAAATCTCCTTGGTGTTTTATGACCTTTCTCTGCCTGAATATTGATATTTTTCTCTAGGTTTGTAAAGTTCTCCATTATTATTTCTTTGAATATATTTTCTACCCCAATCTCTCCCTCTACCTCCTCTTTAAGGGCAATAATTCTTAGATTTTCTCTTTTAATGTTATTTTCTAGATCTTGTAGGGGTCCTTTATTGTTGTTGTTGTTGTTTTTTGAAGATGCTTGCTTGCATGGATACGTGTGGAATTAGGTATTCATGTGGAGGGATGATTACTGTAGGTTTCTACCTGGCTATCTTGCTTCACTCACTTCTTAATAACTGTTGAAGTTTTATATCTAAAAGAATAATTATGCAAAATTCTAAAATAGAAACTTTCGGAAATTTATAAATTTATAGAAATGTAGATATAAAGTAATTTAACTCTTTTATTTGTGCTATATATAATGGTAGAATAAGAAATACGTAGTGACTTGTCCACGGTCAGACACTTAGTTTGACTGCAAAACTGGTGCTAAAATATGAATCTTATGATTCAATGTCATATAATTTATTATGAAATAATCTTAAAAGTGGGATTAATTCTTATAGAATCTATGTTTCTTACACTCCTACACCTCCAGAAATTTATGATTACATATTTCTTATTCAACCCCTTTATTATACATACCCATGGTAAGTAGAACTGGCCAGAACAAAGACTGTGGTGCCTAACAG
The DNA here is from genome assembly GCF_000956105.1 of Propithecus coquereli. Lineage (NCBI taxonomy): Eukaryota > Metazoa > Chordata > Mammalia > Primates > Indriidae > Propithecus > Propithecus coquereli. Next base: position 180,320 of record NW_012143857.1, on the reverse strand, counting down.
TACACATCTGTTATCTACCCTCCATAATGTCGAGTTCTGATTGGGTGGTGAGTGTCCAGCCAGACTCATTTCTTAACACTGCCATTCTATTTTTCCTACAGCTATAGCCGCATGACCAGTTTTAACCGGTGGCATGTGAGTAGCAGTGATGCTTTTATGAAGTATGTGTATATGTTCATTCCCTATTTCTCCTTCTTTTAGCTAAAGGACTCTCAAATCTTAAGGGACACCAAACCCTAAATTGAAAGATTCTGCAATCCTAAATCAACCCATTAACAAAGATACCTGGCAATTAGGAAAATCATATTGGACTGTCACATAAGTGAGGATTAAATACTTGTCTTACATCACGTAAATTTGGAAGTTCTTTGTTTCAGCAACACTATCCAAACTAAAAGATTCGCCATCTTCTTACTGTTTCCGTAAATGACTCAATATTTGAATTTAATAAAATTAAACTCTTAAAATTTTCTCTATATTTTGGACTTTCTATTAATTCAGAAGGGCATCCAAAAATTAGTATGATTGAATATCATTAATATAAATGTATTTCATCCATACATAGAATATGTGTATACAGAGATTTGCAATCTCTCTAATAACATTCTGGCACCAGGATTTTATTTCCACATCAATAACTCCAACTCACTCTGTTCAGGAAGACTCTAAATATTATCAAATGAATGAGAAGTTCAACAAGGGATAGGGTACTTGAGTAACAAATAAATAAAATAACATAGGTGTGTGCTTCCTCAACACAATTGGAAAGAATAGAAAAATAAAAATTCAGATAATTTGTAAGTATCGTTAATTAGAAGTAATGTAGATGTGTTCTTCATCAATAATATAGATCTATTGCTCTTTTATATTTGTTAAAACTTTCTGAAACTTAGAGTTTTATACTGATCTTGATTTTTTTCCCTTGTCTCCACTTCCTGCTGCTGTAACTTCTCTGTGACACAGTTAAGCCATATCCTGTCCACCTTCTTAAAGTGTCTTCTCTTCTGTGACTTACTGGAAATAAGAGCCCAATCGGTTTTTAATTGCCATGCATGAGAAATGTTTCTCGACAGCACAGCTGGCTCCAGGATATATCTCTGGTGTTGAAGCAACTATTTTCTAATTGCTTCTCTACCTTTCCGATTAAACTGCAAAGAACCCAGCTGGGGACAAACTCTTCAAATAGATAACCAGCCCTACTATGTCAGCTCCTAGTTACTCTGATGTGATGATCAGGAAAAAAGAAGTGCTCTTTTTGATAACTGAAATTCAGTAGTATTGAGAACAAAGGAACATTGGCAGGAAGAAAATGGGAGTTTAGCCCAGTGTTTCAATTTCTGGGAAAAAGTCAGAAACATTGAGATCCTGCTTATTATCCAATACTTGACTAAGTTCTCCTGCACTTACTATATTAATTTGTCTTGATAACATATCTCAATGACTCTGTTAGTGGAAAAACTCCTCCTACTATTCTGATGTCCACTTTCTCAATATAATACCAGTTTTCCTGTCTTTGGGTTTATTGTATCCTAATAATGAAAATTCAACTAACGTTTGCTCTTTATTTTAGTTTTTTGTGTCACAGAACATTGTATGTAACTACAACTACATAATCTTTTTGTATAAGAAAGAAGCAATATTTTTTCCACTAGGTAGACAGAAATACTTTTCTAATTCTAACTAAAAGATACTGCATTGATTATAATAAAAATTCCTTTAGACTTAGTTTTTTAAGCTTTCTTGTCAAAAATATATAAAAGAAAAATGCTTATGAGCTTTTGATGCTTTCATTTTGGCCTGCTGAAGAGAACAGTGAATGAAACCCTAAATTTTCAAAATGATAATTATTCACAGGTAGCACCTCATAAATATTGAAAATTTTTCAAAATAAATTTATATAGGGACATTATGGTTTTCTTTCACTTAGCAATATGCATTTAAGTTTCCTGCATGTTTTTTCATGGTTGATAGAACCTTTTCATAAAGATAATTTTTTAAAGACTAACATGTTATCACACAGTAGATGGTAACATGAGACCAAACCTAGACAGTGTAAGAATGTGGATTCAATAGCTTCAATGCTGCAACCAAGTAAAGGCAGATTTTCAGGAATCTGATGAATTCCTCACTGTAAAATAAAGATTATGAGCTTGATGATCAGTATTTTGTGATTAGTCAAATTTTGATAATAGTAAAGGCACTTATCATTTTGCTTTCTTTGTCTTTATAGATTCTAAGTATTATTTCAGTTATGGACAGAGATATTTTATTATATCTATTATCTTAAGGATTCAGATTTTCATTTCAAAGATTCCTCAAGTCCTTGAGTTATATTGATATACTTTTACTGTTCTTCCTGTTAGTGATAACTCCACGTTGTTACTGCTAATCATAACGTTTGTGTTAACAAATGAGCTAAAACAGGATTTATATATTGCCATCTAGCAGTGAATTTCTCAAATTTAGTGTGCGTCAGAATCACCTACAAGGTTTACAAAAGAACAGATTGTTGGCCTCCTTCCCGTTTAGAGTTTCTGATTCAGTAGCCCTGGGGAGAGGGCCAGGAATGTGGATTTCTAACAAGGTCCTCGTTGATGCTGCTGCTGTTGCTCAGGGGACCACAATTTGAGAACCTTTAGTCCAGCCTGTATGTTCTCAATACTTTCCCCTACATTATTCATCACTCAGCATCATGAAGTTAGAATTATGACATATTCCTATTTGTTTTATTAGTGTATTGTACAGTACCTGGTATATTGAATAAGACTAATAAACTTATGGATATACTTAATATCCCTGGACTTCCCTTTGCTCATATTCAAATAAGGGTATTGTTTTAAACTACCTCTGAGAGTCTTTCCATTAAATTAAAATGAAAATGTGAGAACAATGGATATCACTTTAGATTTTGTTCAATATAATTTTAATTGTGGTAGTAATATTTAATCATCCATTCAAAAATAATGAAAGAAAAAATATATCGTTTATCTCAGAAACTTATCTTGGGCACAGGGGCATGACCCTGTAGAATTCTTCAAGGCCCTCAGCCTCCATTGATTAGGAAGATTCATATTGTTAAAGAATGCAGAAGGAATTAGAATTGAGTGATCCAAAGGCAAAGAGGTCATTTTTACAGCTATTGCAAAAGCACAAATGTAATATCATTCATATCAAACTGCAGGTAGTAAATACAAAAATGGAAAAAGAAGTATTGTATATAAGCTATATTATAAAAGAAGACAGGAAGAGCTCAGTGACTATTTTAAGGTCAGGGAATAAAAAATTAGATTGTTCCTCTTGTTTCTGCTATAAAAATATAGTTTTTGAAAAAGATAAAAGGCTTTCATAAACAATATAAATATAAACATAAAGTTAGGGAAGAACATATGATTTTTCCATTTTAAAATTGAAAAATGCATATGTATAGTCACAAAGTTTGTGACAAAATAACAAGGTGATTATCATACAATTAATTTTTATATTACCTACATATTCATGCATCAAAGAATAAACTAAGTCTTAAATATGTCATTTTTTGTTCATGCTATGTTTTTATGATTCTACTTTTTGTTTTGTTTTGTTTTATTTCCTCAAGGGCTAACCATTGCTTTTTCCCAGCAGGGCGAAGAAAGCCCACCCACCAGGTCCCCTCCAACTTTCACTGATGAGATCTTGGGGCTGTTTACATTAGCCATGCAAATTTGAAAAACTCAAAGTGTCTCCTGGTGTTTAATCTCACAGCCCAATTTGTTTCTGAAGCTGGTGTGCTTAGCAGCTGTGTGGCAATGCTTTGCCTGTCCCAGAGGAAAAAAAAAAGATTTAAAAGATCAAAAATAAATAAAGAAAGAAAGAATAGGCAAAATTCTCCAATACTTTTAGACAGATCACTGCATTGACAAAGGTTATTAATAACCTTGCCCAGTAACAAACAACCTATTTTCAGTTATAATTAAGAACAAAAATGTATGTGTCAGGTATTTTCTGGAACTGGACCATATGTATAACAGTCATTCACAAGCACACTTTGAAAAGTTGGTAATGACAAAATATCTGTGAGTAAGCAATTCCCCCCTCCTCATCAACAGTAGCTTTTCCTTACAGTTTGTTTAAAAACATCTGTTTCTGGCAGATTTAAGAAAATATGAGATTGTGTTAAAAATCATGCTACTGTTAAAACAAAAAGGAAAAGAAGTATATATTTATGCATGCAGGCTCAAAATGTCCCTCAGTTGAGCAATTCTGAAGAAAGTGCTTTTTACAAAGGTCTCTGAGATGGTGGGATGCAAATAAAAATGGCAGAAAATAAATCTCTGAGCTTTTAATCTGGAAATGAGTTGGAATTGATACCTCTATTATTAGGAAATAAGGGACCTCCAACTTTAGATTCTAGGATTCCATTCTGCATTTAGCAGTGTATTCATTTAGCTTTTATTTTGTTTTGTTTTTTGTTTTTGTTTTTGTTTTTGTTTTTGCATCTGGAAAGGCTTGCTAGTTTAACTTGCAACTTTTAAACATTGACTATAAGGCTCTTCACAATTCGAACTTGAACTACTTGTCCCTTTTCTAACCAATACTTTTTATTTTTTTTAAATGGACTTTATTTTTAGGGCAGTTTTAAATTCACAGCAAAATTGAGAAGAATTTATAGAGATTTCTCATGTATCCCATACCCCACATGCATACTCTCCCTCATTATGAAATTCCTCCTTCAGAATGGTACGTCTGTTAGAACTGATGAACACGCACTGACACATCATTGTCACCAAAAGTCCACAGTTTACATTAGGGTTCACTCTTGGTGCTGTACATTTTATGAGTTTGGAAAAATGTATAGTGATCTGTTTCCAGCATTGTAGTTTCATACAGATGAGTTTTATTGTTCTAAAAATCCTTTGTGTTGCACCCCCAACCTTCCTTCCCCCAACCTCTGACAACAATTGCCAGTTTTACTGTCTCTATAGGTTTGCCTTTTAAAAAATATCATGTAGTTTGAATTATACAATATTAACTTTTTCAGATTGGCTTCTTTCACTTAGCAATATGCATTTAAGTTTCCTGCATGTTTTTTCATGGTTGATAGAACCTTTCTTTTTAGTGATGAATAATGTTCCATTATCTGCATGTATCAGAGTTTGTGTATCCATTCACCTACTGAAGGACATCTAGATTGCTTCCAAAAAGACTTTCACAGGCAAAAAAGAAAAAAAGATCTAGACAAGCTTCACAAAGATTAATTCAAAATGGATCGCAGACCTAAATCTAAAACGTAAAACTATTCAAGTCCTAGGAAATAACATAGGAGAAAATCTAGAGACTTTGAGTTGGCTTGCATTTTCCATATAATACCAAAGGCACAATTTATTAAAGAAATAATTGATGTCTGTACTTTATTAAAATTAAAAAATCTTCTGTCTATAAAAGACAATGTCAAGTGAATAAAAAGACAAATCACAGATTGGGAGAAAATATTTGAAAATAACCTATCTTGTAAAGGACTGTAACCTAAAAAATATATAAAGAAGTCTTAGAATTCAACACTAAGAACAATTTGATTAAAAAACAAGCCAAAGACCATAACAGACACCTCAGCAAAGAAGAAATACAGATGGAAAATAAGCATATGAAAAGATGTTCCACATCGTATGTCATCAGGGAAATGAAAACTAAAACAATAATGGCATACCACCTCACACCTATGAGAATGGCCAATATCCAGAATACTGACAACACCAAATGCTGGCAAGGACGTGGAGCTGCAGAAACTGTCATTCATTGCTGGTGGCAATGTTAAAATGGTACAGCTACTTTGGAAGACAGTTTAGCAGTTTCTTATAAAACAACACATACTTTTACAATGCAATGTAGCAATTGTGCTCCTTGGTATTTACAAAATGAGTTAAAAATTTATGTTCACACAAAAATCTGTACACAGATTTTTATAGCAGCAGTATTTATAATTGACCAAAAAATTAACAACGGATTCTCAGTGTTTCCTACACCTGTTAGTGTAGCTATGCCATTATTCATGATGAGGATGGTACTGACTAGACTGGCCTTCTCATTTTTTACCTTTTAAAATCTTACTTATAAATCAAGACCCTTACCAATTTCATCAACACTCCAAGATTTATTCCTCCTAACAGGCAATGTTGATGCCCATCTTTTCACGCTTTTAGGAATAGCATGAATATTGTCCTTATCATGTTATGTTACGATCATTTACCTAATAATACATTCCCTTTGAACCAGAAACTGCATAATATTGTCCCTGTGTAATAACCACTTTTATCATCAGATACTCATCAGTTTTCAGTGAGTAATTGAAAGAGTTTTATACTGAGTTGTCTATTTGATGATTTTTCTTACCATCAAGAATAAGTCAAAATAATCACTCATATATTTAAAGATTACAGCATTGAACTTGCAGTTCTTTTAAGTAATTTTTTTTTAAATAAAAATTTTGGACCTATGAATCAGATACAAATCATTTCTGGGGCTTGCAATAGATATAAATTGCTTTTAAACATGGATCATACTCCTCCACTGTTTTCCCTTCTGTAACTTTTCTATTTTTGCAAATGGCCAATCCTTTCATGATTTCCATAACAGTGCTTGGCATAAGGTTGTTTTGGAGAGATAAAGGATGCATTCGATGGCCTAATTAATTACATACTTGAAAGTATGGCTCTGCTTACAATTGTGTCCTACATCATGGCACTTTACTCCTAACTGAAAATTTAATCGAGCAGGGGCAATGCAGTTTAAGTAAGGTAATGTTTTAGAAAAGAGTAAGTAGAACTTAAAGAGAAGATAAACACACCATTCCAATTGAAAAATAAGGTGTCTCTATATAGTTAGAAGCAAATGAAAATAAAAGCACACTTGTGAGTTAATGTAGCATATCTGTACTTTAAAATGGAAAAAAGAAACAGATAAGAAGACTTAAGAAAGCCTTTTCACATGAGAGACTCTTCTACTTTTTAAGCATTATCTGTTACGTAACGCTATAAGGACAAACTCATAGAGTACAAATCAACTTCCTGGGTGTCATTGCTTCTCAGATTTTATGTGAAGCCATAGGGAAAAAAATTACAAAATGATCCATAACATTTTTTTCCTCTCTTGATGAATTATTTTTCCTGAATCTATTCTTTCATTCACAATTGATAAATACTTACCTAAGACTGGTTTTGTATTAAAATACAATTTTTTTTTCTTAGCCAAAAAAGAGGGATTGTGAATTCATGAGCCTTTGCACTGTTGTAAATATTAAGCTTAGGAATTTAGCCAGATGGGCCATGTAAAGCAAAAGCATGCATTTCAAGAACCGTACACCTCTCATTCCACCCCTCAGAAGAGAATGAGCCCACAAAAATCTATCCTATTTAAGCTGCTCCAACAAAAATCATAAAATATGTATTTCATCTGTTATTCAAATTATATTTCCATGTACTATAACTGATATGTTTAATTTCTGTTTATATTCTTTTTATAGTTAATCAATATAGTCTTCCCCAAATATGAATAGCATCATCTACCTAGTATTTGCATTACAATTTTAGAAATACAAATCCATTTCTCTTTATGGGATTAACCCCCAAAACTGACACATTGTCTCCAAAAACTAGAAAATTCGTAGTTAATCTATCTTTAAAGGTTCCCATAATATTCTACATACAGTGTCCCTAGAGAAAGTGTCAGGGATACTTCCTAAGCTGCTGTGGTAAAATAACCCCTAATTCTGGAAACAATTTATTTGATCAAACTCATCTAGGTTCCCATTAGGCAGCTGGAGACATTATGAGCCAAGATTTTTCTCTCCCCAGAAAAAATTCTGTTCCATATGAGGAGTGACAATGGTTCATAATATCCATTTATTTTGATAAGTGGAGGAAAAGATAGTCACCCAAAGCAAAAAGACAGTTTCAAATCACATCCTCCACTTAATAGCTTTGGAAGTTTGGACAATTTTCTTAACCTCTCTATGCATCACCTGATACTGAAATTAATTACTATTTAAACATTATTTCTTAAAAAGAATAGTTGCTAATCATCCTAAAATAATGTGGATGTGTACTTCTTGGCTTAGTGTCCTTTACCAAGATGACATTAGAAAACATTTTAACTCTATTCTAAAGGGCTGGATACTCAGCTTTAAAGATTCAGTTCCATCATTCACTAGAAACTGGGGAGCTACAGTTTAATGGCAGTCCAAGATGACAATTATTTTTTATTGGTTTGAAAATTATGTTCCTGGGACATAATTCTCAAAGTGTGTTCTATTTAGAAAATGGATATGCTATCTTCCTAGGTCTTCGGTTTGTAGTGTTAGACTATTCCCAGACCCCAAAAGTGAGCATTACTCCCAGAATTTTGAAAGTGCTCCCTAATGCCAGGAACATAAGCCCTGGCCAGATATAAATCGTTTGTGCTCAGCAGCCTTTCATTTGCAGTGGCCGTGCTCTTGGTCTCCCACCCATGTGCATCTGAATATTGTTTTGCTGCAATAGTGACAGGGACTCCAGATGAACTGATCAGACTCTCCTCACAATAAAATCTTGCTTTTTTCCCATGTTTGTTGAAATTCAAAGATTATTTTTAACAGTAACTTAAAGTTTATTCCAGCTAAAACGCAGGTTATACTGCAATTAAGGTAGTATCACATGGTATACTTCTGCACCCATTCCTGAGATACTCTGTTTGACTTACCCCTGTCTATTTTATACATCTGTGCAATCTCTGGAACTAGGGGTTCATCTGGGTTGGGATCACATAGCAGTGAACAAATGGATAAAATAACTTTAGAAATAATTGAAGCAGGACACCACTGTGATCTTAGTCACAAGAAATGCTGCCATTTAGATGATAAATTCTTGTAAATGCAACCTTATATGGTTTGAAGGAGTTATTTATAAAAAAATAAATCATCAAAAAGAATATACTACCTTGATATGGACTGTCATTAGTTTCCATTTTGGTGACTTGCTGATGAAACATATCATACCCAAATAGGGAGATTTGTCCCATAAATGAAAAATATTTTCACTAACTTTTTATTTATAAAACCCTTGTGGCCATACTTTCCTCCTCCCTTTCTTCTCTCACAGAGGTAAGGCTTTTCTAACCTGCAGAACAATCAAATGGTTTGGCCTTACCATTTCTCTGGCAGATAGTTTTCCGGAGTTTCCTAGGCTGTACATCTTACAGTAGCCAAAAATAATCACTGTAATTGTAAGTTATAATTCACATAACGAAAGTACTCCTGGTAGAATATATAACAGAATATCCTCTGTTTTTCTGGCTGCTTTGTCCTGAATACATTAATAATAGGGTGTCCTCAAGTAAGACTTTAAATCCAGAAGAGATAAAAGTTGAAATTCTGATTTTCAAGCACTTCTCTTGCACAGTCTTCCTATAATATTTAAAACACTTAAATCCTGAGGGCTCTATATGCAAGTTTCCATGTGCACACTCCTACCATTTCAGATGTACACTTATGTTCACACCAGAGCCCATTTCTTGTCTGCTTTCTCCACTGATATCTTACCTTCCTTTCTGGAAAACGTCAACCCTTTCGGTCAGTAGAGGTTTTATTCTGTGACCTATGTCTTGCAACCATTAATAGCCCTGGCTTTATTATGATAAACATCAATGCCAATTACTACCATAAGTTTTAACCTCAAGAGAATCCCCTCCGATCCCATAAATGAGAATTGAAAATGATTATCTCTTTCCAATAGACTTTCATTAATGAGATCTTTGGCCTTAATTAGGCACATTTTTCCCAAATGTGCCTGTTTATGAGTAAAATATTGTTAATAGGACACTGAAAAAATCTTACTGAAAAGAGCTCCAAACTCGAAACAGTCTAAGTATCCATCGGCACAAGAACAGAAAAACATTTTGATGTATACATTCAATGGAAGTCCTTCCGCAATAAAATAAATAAATGAATAAAAAAATTTATGAAACAGGTAAAATTTAGATGACTCTCAAAAACATGTTGGGTGCAAAAGAAGCTAGATACATTGAGTGTTACTATTTATATAAAATTCTAGACTAAGCAAAGCTATAATTCTTAGAAATCAGTGTAGTGGTTGCATGCAGTAGGAGGTTGTGGTTGACTGAAAAAACAGAGGGCACGATCCGCGGATATAGTAATAACTAATATCTTCATCTGGTTGGTAGCTAGAGGAATATGTACATATATTAAAATTCCTAAAGCTATACCCTTAGCATTTGTGCATTTTACAGGATATAAATTATACTTCAATAAAATACTGATTATTTTATTGTCAGAGATAATAAGATAGTATTCCAAATTGAATAAAGTTTATTGTTATTACCAGGACTCTGGCCCTACCCTTTTAGAAAAAAAAAAATGATATCATTTTTGCCATGAGAAGTAATAAATACTTTACAGTTCCTCCTAAAGTATTACGAACTTGAACCAATTCTAAGAAATGAGATTGTGGTTTGCCAGGGCACCTCCTTTCAGTTTTCCCAGTTATTCCTGTCAAACATATTTTCTACTAACTTCAAAGTGAACAATATTGTAGCTAGCCTTTGACAATTAGCAGAAATATTTAAAAATATACAGGGGTGTAGTTGTTGGTACCCCCTCTACTCCTTATTTATTTATTTGTTTACTCATATGCATCAATGTTATATTAAATAAGTGTTGGATACTTGCACTTAGAGGGCAGTCTTTCTCCATCTCTGCATATTTATAATTATTATTTTAAGTGACAACACATAGTAATATGCTAGGGAAATGGGAAGTATTTCAGGTTTCATGTCATGAGAATTGTTTTATTATGTGACTCTTTGGGACAATAGACAAAATCTTCAGCTATATTGAGTGGGAGTATACATGGAGTTATATATTTAAACATTTTATCAAAATTGATTTTAATATTTTTTCACACAGGTATAGTAACATATATTCTGTCTTATCAATAAAATGTCAATGTGACTGATAGTTTTTTATGTAAACATAGTAAATTGCAAAATGTGGCATTTATGTTACATTCAAGTGTTGTGAATAAATATTTTTAAAATTGATGTGTTATTTATTCATTATCTCTCACTCCGTTCACATTTCCTTTATTAACTTTGTCAGTCTTAAGTTACAGCCAAAAAATAATGAAGCAAAATGTTTGTTGGTATTTTTATTATCTTAACATGGCTGATATGACTTGATGTTAACTGACGTGTTCAAAGATGAGATTCAAAAAATGGCACAGAGTTGAGTTTTTCTCTCTTTTTAAAAAAAGTCCAAATTATTTGGGTCTAGTTATATAAATACAACTTGATTAACTGTTATAAATATCAACTGGTATGATTAAAAAAAAATCTCAAGGAGAAATCCAATATAGAACCCAGTGATAGAGAAGACAGATGATCAATTTCTAAAACAAATATAAATGCCTTACAAGTTTTGAAAAGAAGCTGTTTATATACTTGATGCTAGTTATACTACCATCTCATAGTTAGCCTGTGCATAATCTATCAGACTGAATTGTATATAATACTTACTGAAACAATTAAAATGACTTATGAGATATGGCACTGGGGGATGCTTAGATGTAATCAATAGAGACTGTACTTTGTTTACTTAAATAGGCTCATCACATTCTTTAAATTAATATCCTTTGTAATAATAATAAAGCTGAAATTGTGTGTGTGCTGTGTGCCTGAGAAACCTCAATAAGAGATCTATAAAACATTTCCAATTTACAATTTATCTTAGAAGTAACCCAAAGCAATGATAGTTTAGCATATGCATTAAAGAAAAATAAAGCATAATGTTCATGAAAGACAATGGTCCTAGGCCGTTTCAAAAATGTGAAACGGAGTAGCCAAAATGGTATAGTCAAAATTGCCAAAACAAAGACAAAGAATCCCTTCAATGGGTGTATGAGTATAGTTACAGAGAATTGAGTAGTCCAACAGGCATCAGTAGGAATTAAAGTAGTGGTACTGTATGGGCAGCCATGGCTCACACAGGAAAGTTGTAATTAGTCATCTGACTCTTGTAGTTAAAACACTTCCTCTTTGCCTCATGTGTTGCCTCTGATGATCCCTTTCAGATTTCTCTCTACTCTTTTTCAAAAATATCCTTTTCTCCTGTCCCAGTAGGCTATTTACAGTGCTTTAAAAGTTCTAGATTCTTTTTCTAATGAGTCAAGATTCATTTCTTGCCTCCTGAATCCTATATCTTTCCTGTACCCACGTAACATTATGATTGGATCTACTACCACACTTAAAACATAATTCTAAATATTTATGTATCTATTTTACCCATAAGAATGTGAACTGTCAATAACAGGAAACAATCCGTTATATCTATAACTCTAGGACCTACTATAATGTCTGGATATAGTACATGTTTAACTAATATGTTAATAAATAAAAAAATAGCCATCTAAAAGCTTATTTTTCCAAAGGTACAACTGGATGAAATGTGAGACTTTCCTAGAATAGAAAAATATTTGGACATCTTTATAAATGCCATATTTTTATTCTGAATTTAAAAAAAGCAAAAACCTGCATTCAGGACAAATGGCAAACATGCACTCCATTTGAACCTTGAATCTCAAATTTAAAAAAAAATACCTGAATGTTATTAAAAAATAAAATATAACTACACTCTCATAGGGAACAACTTGAAATGTCTTTTTCAACTCTACTACAAAATAAAACTCTCCAATATGTTTTATTTATTATTTTATCTTTGTATATTTAAATAATATATTCATATTGCTTTTTTCAAATCAATTTTAAGCATTAATATTAACTTACAATTATGGATATGTCATTGGCATATATTCTTTCTTTCAATATTATATCAATATTTTTGGTTAAATCACCATCTTATGATCATTTTTAAGGACTATCAATACAGTTTACTGCTAAGCCACAAAGCTTTATTTTTATTTTCTGTCCACTTTTAAAATATTTTGTCTTTCCTTGGCTTAACATTTGCTTTATTTTAAGTTGCTAATGGTATGTAATAAATGCATAAGTGAATAATCATTACCTTTATGTTGCTTTGGCTGGAGAGGTGTCCTCTTCAATTTAGTACCAAAAATATTAAAAAGATTACATTTCGGGGTATCTCTGCCACGTGCTCCAAGTTTTGTCAATGATAGCATTATTCGACATGGCCATATGGCTTGAGATTAAATTTTATTACTTTTATCAGAAAGAAGGTTCTTTATTAAAACTAACGAAAAGGTATCTCAAGCCAGTTTAAACAATACTAAAACTTGCCAAACCTCATAAGAGAACATATTAAAGCTAGGTCATGATTAGAATTGGTTGCTATTGTGCTAGAGTTGTTCATATTAACAAAAATGGTTGATATTCACTGATATTTCTGTCAACTTTAACTCATACTCCTCAATCTTCTAGAGGGTTCAGACATCAGTTCACAAGGGACTGGGCTGTGAGATATACCGCGTGCTAAATATTAACACTATGCTGTGGTCAAAATTGTCTCCCTCTTTCAGGTCAAAATTTTCTATTAGGTTGGTGCAGAATTAATTGTGGTTTTGGACCGTGAATTTTAAATCATTATAACTAGGCTCAAAGGCACCTTTAGCAATCAAAACAGGAACCATTACAATCAACACATTTTTTGTCAACGAGAAATAAGTTTGTTTATTCCTGTAGCATAAAAATCTGTGCTTTGAGATTCGAAGAACTCTTGGAAAGCATTTTCTGCATCCTGCTGGTTGTGGAAGCATTTTCCCTGCCAAAGTTGTTGAGATACTTGAAGAAGTGGTAGTCAGTTGGTGAGAGGCCAGGTGAATATGGCAGAAGAGGCAAAACTTCGTAGCCCAATTCATTAAACTTTGAATCTGTGGTTGTGCTATGCACGGTCAGGCATTGTAGTGGAGAAGAATTGGGCCCCTTCTGTTGACAATGCTGGCTGCAGGTGTTGCAGTTTTCTGTGCATCTCATTGATTCACTGAGCATACTTCTCAGATATAATGGTTTCATGGGAATTCATAAAGCAATAATGGATCAGGCCAGCAGCAGACCACCAAACAGTGATCATGACTTTTTTTTTGGTGCAAATTTGGCTTTGGGAAGTGCTTTGAAGCTTCTTCTTGGTCCAACCACTGAGCTAGCTGGTCATTGCCAGTTATGGTTATCCTACAAAATCCACTCTTCATTACAGAAAATTAAATATAAAACTTACAATGTTAAAAAGTATATATCTTTTGGATATGGTATTTATGATGTCTATAATAATCAGTGACTATATTTACATTGCTAACTTTCCTTATATTTTGTCATAATGTTGGCAATACTTTGCATTAAATAAGATGGTTTATGTAACTTAAAGATATGAATTGATAGAGAACACTTCTAAATTATGTTACTTTATATACTGAGCTTAACTTTTTTG
>NW_012143857.1:155675-165216 GCF_000956105.1 Propithecus coquereli | reverse complement strand
CAAATATGTCCATCCTTCGGGTGGTGCGCATTGCACTCTTTGTGTATGAAAATACCCGTCCCCTCCTCCCCCCACCCAACATCCAATAGATGTTAAGTTTTTATCTACTATGCCATATTCATATGTTTACTCCTATGACAAGCTCAATACCACACACAAAATAGTTACCAAGGAAATTCTTTTTAATATTTGAACTTAGCAAAATAATTAAAATGAAAATTAGTCACAATGCAAGAAATAATGCATAATGTGGGACCAAGATAGAGAGGTGCTTTATGAGTATTTTTAAACCAGAGAGTAGCACAAATATTCTAGAAGCTGAGATTAATTTGGTAACAAATTTCTTCTTAAAAAATAATTTCTGCTCAGGGGTTAACAAACTGATGTTAAGTTTATTAGATACTGGCACATATGTCTGGTGATTAAATTGCTAAGTTCTAATAATAAATTGAGAATCTTATGGAATGACAGAGTATAATTTTGGTGGGGGGGGAGGGCAAAATGCATTAATTGAACAGCTTGGTTCAAGTGGGATGCCACTGTGAGAAACTTTAATCAACTGAATATAATAGTCATATACTCCCCTCTCGTTCCTTCTACAAACATTGAAATATTCATATGACAATACTCCAATATCATAAAACTCCTACAATTTACAGAATTCCTAACTGTTTTGGTTTGACTATGTGCATAATATTAATATTTATATATTTCATAGGTAAAAATACTAAAAATAATCCTACTTCAGATGTTGTAATAAAACATAAAACTAAAAAATTGACAATATTTTCAATTTCTTATCATGAAATTGTAATGGTTTTTAGATATCATCTAGTCTAAAATGCTCATTTTTCATAAAAGAAACATACGGCAACGGATTACACAATCCATTATTAACCTTGTTAATTAAATTTCGTTTGTATTTAGTTAGTGCTTTTCAATTTGGAAAAACGTTTAATATTTTTAGAGCTACAGTTCTATCTCTCTTCTTCCATTAAGAAATTTCTTGCCAACAATATATATAGTGAGAGTCATTAATCCATTAGAATATAATTTTTGCCTTATTTTTACCAGTGAAATTATTAAGAATACCAGTCACCTCTCTATTGAAACATTCCTCAGAGACATTGTCGTTAACCTCTCAACAGCTTTTGGGAATAACTTTTGAATTATCTTCTTGAACCTCTCCTGCCCCTTGACTTCCATAACATCTGTTTTCTTCTCTGTCACTCATTTCCAATTTCTCTTGCCACCTTCTCTTCTATCTCTTCTTTAAGTAGTATAGAAACTTTGGTTTTTACTCTACACTGTTTTTTTTCCTTTTTCCTTTATTTTTTCTTTTTTTGCTGTTGTTGATCTGCTTTTTAATACCACCATTAGCGGGCAAATCTAAACAATGAATGGAGAATAAATTTTCCACAACTTTCTACATTTTTTTTCTTGATAACTTATATTATATCAAAACTTAATTACTCTCAGTACATGACTAATTTCCAAATGTTTTTCTCCAAATCATATTCATCCTGGGATTTCCAGATATCTATATGTAACCACTTAGTTCCTCTCTCAATGCATCAATATGCATATATAGTCATGCATTACTTAATGATGGGGATACACTCTAAGAAATGCAACAGTAGGTGATTTTTTCCTTATGCAAACATCATAGATTGCACTTAATACAAACCTAGAGGATACAACCTTCCACATACCCAGGCTATATGGTATAGCTTATTGCTTTTAGGCCACAGACCTGGACAACATGTTACTGTACTGAATAGTGTAGGCCACTGTAACACAACAGTAAGTATTTGTGTCTGTAAACATATCTAAACATAGAAAAGTTAGAGTAAAAATATAGTATTATAATCTTATGGACCACTGTAGTGCACTCAGTTTGTTGTTGGCTAAAATGTTGTTATGTGGCATCCGACTCTGTGTGTGCATTTGTGCATAAATTGAGAGAGAAAATTAAAGAGCAAGAGAGAGAGACAGAGACAGAGAGAGCTTGAGTTGAGCTGCACCCCATGTATTTTGGTATGCTGTGTTTTATTTATCTCAAAGTATTTCCTATTTTTCTTGAATTTTTTGACCCATAGTTTAGTTATGAGTATATTCTTTAATTTTTGAATATTTAAAAATTCCCCCAATTTCTTTCTCTTACTGATTTCTAATTGCATTTCACTGAGGTCAGCGAATATACTTTGCACAATTTTAGGCCTTCAGAATTTACCTAGAATTGTGTTATGGCCTGAGATATGGGCTATTCTTATTTAATGTTGCATTTGAACTTGTGAATAATCTGTATTCTGTTCCTTAAGAGAATAGTTTATATATGTTTCTTATATGTAAGTGGTTTATAGTGCTTTTCAAGTCATTTCCTTTTTTTTTTCTTCTTCCTAGTTTTTTTATCCATTATTGAATGTGAGGTGTTAAAGTCTGCAACAATTATTATTGGATTGCTTATCTCTCCCTTTATTTTTGTCAGTTATTTCTTTATGTATTTAGGAGGTATATTGTTAGTAACATACATATGTATATGATTATTATATTTTCTGATTGAATAAACCTTTGGTCGTTATAATGTATAATTGTTATCTCTAGTAACAATTTTTATATTAAAGTCTGTTTTGTCTCATATGAGAATAGCCACGTCAGATCATTTCTGCTTCTATTTGTATAGTATATCTTCTTCCATTCTTTTAATTTGAACAAATTTGTATTTTTAAATTTGAAATGTGTCATTTGTAGAAAGAATACAGTTGGATCATTTTTTTTAAAAAAATTTGTGCCAATCTCTGCCTTTTGATTGGAGCATTTATTCCTTGTACATTGAATCATTTAACATAATTACCACTAAGGTAGAGTTTCATTGTGCCGTTTTTCTGTTTGTTTTCTTTATGTCTTATGTGTTTGCTTCTCTATTGTTTCATTATTCCCTTTTTGTGTTAGTTTTTTCCTAATGTGGTATTTTAATTTCCTTTGTTTATTTTATAGTAGTTAATGAGATATTTTCTTAGTGATTTACCTGGTTATTAAAATTAGTTTCTAATTTATAACAATATAGTTTAGATTATATCAACTTAATTTCAATCGCTCACAAAACTTTTGTTTCCATATAGCTCCATCTATCCTATTCATTTTTGCTTTTATTGTCATACAAAAGTTACATTATGTATTTTATGCCTATTTATATAAATTTATAATTATTTCATTACATATGTATCTTTTAAATCAGATAGTTTAAAAAGTGTCAAAATAAAATGTACATTTGTATGTTTTTCATATTTATATATATAGTTATCTAAACTGGTGCTTTTTATTTGTTTATGTTAATTTGATTTTGGTCTAGTGTCCTTTGTTTTCAGCTAGAAAGACTTCCTGTAATATTGATTTTAGCCCATGGTCACTAGCAACTAATTTTCTTAGTTTTTGGTTTATTCAAGATATATGAATTTCTCTTTCATTTTTTGGAAGATAATTTTTATTAGATATAAAATTCTTGGTTGACAGTATTTTCTTTAAGCACTTTGACCATGCCATTGCTATCTTTTGTTTCTGATGGGAAACCAGCTATTAATCTTAAACAAGTAGCAGATTCCTTCTACATGTGTCCCTTCTTTCTGATGTTTTCAATGTTTTTTCTTTGTCTTTTGTTTTCAACAGTTTATTATTAACCTACATTAATATTTTTTTTCTTAAGAAAGTCATTTCTATCTCTGAAGTTTAGGTCCTCAAAATAAATATATTGTGAAAGAATTAAGGGCCTAATCCGGATTGTTAACACAAATCTAATTACAAATAGACTTGTAATTAATTATGAGATTAAGGAACTAATATCTGTATCCTCCACAGTTATGAGGTAGATGAAGATTTTGCTTTTTTCAGTGATGTATTATTAGTGCACATACAATGGCAGTCATATAATAGGACTGTAGCAAATATTTTTAATGAAAAAGTGAATATGTAAATGAATAAATTTGAGCTTCACTTAATGGTATATTAGTATGTTCTATTTGAATGACTATGAAACACTAGAAGTTAAAAGAACTTGTGATTGATTCAACAAAATTTACAAAATAAGAATTAAAGATGATAGTTACTATAGGCTAGATGTTGTAGAAGAAACTAACAACCAGAGAATTGTAGTGGAAATACAAGAATAAAGGCTTTTCTCACCCATGCTAAATATCCATTAATGTTCATGGGCTTATCTGATCCATACCATCTTTACTTAAGAACTCGACCTGGCATAGAAGCTTCTATCATCAACATTGCTACATATATGGAGCAGAGAAAAAGACATTAATACTCACATCTGGCTCTTTAAGCTACTTTTAAAAACATCATATGTCACTGTCACATTTAATTGACAAAGGTAAGTCACGTGGGCAATCCTAAATCAAGTGGACAAGCATGTATAATATTTTAATAAGAAGGAGTATGCAAGTCACATGGGCAAGCTGGTCCTTAATGGGATGAGAAAAAATAATGCTCTGCAAGGAAGAACAAAGATGTTTAAAAAATAATGTACTCGACCACAATCATGTTGAGCCCCAATCTAATGTTAATTCTACTAAACCATACCAGACTTACTCTTGCTACTTTTTGCAAGTAGGTAAAGAAAAATTAAACTTCACTAAAATCTTATTACAAGGGCAATTAAAAATTGGTCTACATATCCATGTTCCATTACTAATATCTGATAACCTAGCTTTAAACTGTGCATATGTACACAGTAGCAATACTATATATAAAAAGAATTTACTGCAGAGATTTTTTCACAGTTCATTAAATAGCTGTGCAAAACTGGTTTTTTACTTTCCAAAGCATGTTTATGATTTGTAGAAATGACACCTTGGGTATAAAAGTAAAATAAAACATTACTTTGACTTCTGACATATCTGGAATGGAAACACATCAATCACTCACACTTTGAAGAATAAGATGATGTTCAGTGCTGAGAAAGTCTATATAAAAATATTGTCTTGGAGGCATATTATGGTCTTCTTTTATATTTTTTAAATAAATTTTCTAAAATTAGCTATTCAGAGAGGCCTTCATCAATAACACAACATCTGTACTGTATTTTTAGAGTATATATTTTACTAAAATCAGATAAGAAAAAACAGAATAAAACACATTCTGAACAATAATCTAGAATGTTTCACCTATAAATGATAATTTTTTTGTAGAAGCATGTTCTAAATCTCATTTAAAAATATTTTTAAAAGAATAGACAGATCAATCAAAACTTTATTTTGGGTCTTATGATAGGTAATTTGAAGGATACAGTTGAATTATATAGAATGATTTTGCCTTGAGACAGCCTATCTATAAGATGGTGATTTTAAGAAAAATTAAAGAATTAAGAATAAATAAATTCTACAAAGAAAGTACAAAGTACTAGTTGGAGACAGTGAAGTCTAATGATATAAAACAAAGAAATTAGTATATACATGATACCAACAACAAGGACACAAAGGAATAGAAAAGCCTGCAGCACATATTGTCTGGTACTTTCAAGTGCTTCTGTTTTACTCTCAAAAGAATTCTGCATTTGTATTCTTGAAAAATACCAAAAGAGTAAGTGTAAAGTATTCTTACTACAAAAATAATAACGATATGAGGCAATGCATGTGTTAATTATCTAGATTTAGTCATTTCACAATGTGTATACACTTGAAAACATCATGTCATACACAGTAAACACATGCAATTTGATCCATCAATTTAACTATATTAATTAACTAAAAATAATTCTAGAGATTAAGAGAGTAAGCATTTAACTTACAACATGGGACAGGAAGCCAATGGAAAAAAATAAATTAAAAAGAATAAAATAACAAAAAATAATTGCATGATATATGTATTGAATGTAGTGCTTAGAGGGAACTTATACAAGAAAACAAACTGGAAAATCATGAGCTCAAGATTAAATTCAGGAAAGTATGGAAAAACAATAGCATAAACTCTTGGAAAGAAGTGAGTAAAGAATAAATATAAGAGTAAAACATAAAGAAATAAAAAGGCTAAAAAAAGCAAAAGTTTATGTTTCAGAAATATCAAAAAATTCAATAACATTAGATAAATTAAGGAGAAAAAGAGAAGGTAAACATGAAAAATATCAGCAATAAAAAAAGAGACATGTAAGACATATTTTAGCAATGTAAAAAGTAGGGAGAAGGCGTTGTTTGTATGTTTCCAGGCAAAAATTGTAATTTAAGAAAAATTGCGCAGAATCCAAGAAAATCTGCTGCTAAAACTGATTAAAGAAGAATTAGAGAGTCCAAAGACTTGAAAACTACTAATGAAAAGGAATGATAGGACTGAGTGAAGTTTTTTTCTCTAAAAATGAAAATTTCCAGTCTAAAATCGTTATTTAGGCAAATATTCAAAATTAAATTATTTCAATGTTATGGATATTATTTCAGTATATAGGAAAATACATAAAACTTCTCAACTTATTTTATTAAGCTACTACACTATTGATACAAACACATGAAAATAACCATACATGAGAGTAATAAACTTTGATATAGAAATTAAGAATTAAATTTACATAATAAACTCAACAGATAAAGAAAAGTCATTGATAACTGTCCACATCCATTAACAAGGAATTCTTAAGACAAAAGAAATAGGAGACTTCTTTAATTTGATAAAGGGAATCCCTGAAAATCAATTGCAAATAGCTAGGTCAATTATGAAACTGAAAAAAAGAGAAAGATATGGGAGTCAATGCTGTTGAATATTGTATGCAGGAGTACCAAGAGCAATGGAGAAAGAACAGAAAAGAAAAGAAAAAAAGAAAAGAAAAGTTAGAGGAAGGGAAGGAGGGAGGAAGGAAAGAAAGGGAAAGAGAGAAGGAAAAAATAATAAAAGGAAGGAAAGAAGAAAGAAAGAAAGGAAGGAAGGAAGGAGAAAAGGAAGAAAGGAAAGAATGGAGGTAGGAAAGCTAAAAGAATTAAGAAGGAAAAGAATTCTGTCATTTTTGAAAGTGACATTATTGCCTACTTTATTCTACCAATAATTTTTGGAATTAACATGACAGTATTTCAAGATAGTTGAAAACAAATTCAATATTTAGTTGAATTTCTCCATATCCACAAGTTAGAAAATATAATTTATAGAGATATGTAATATAAAAATATATCACCTAACATTAATTATAAGAAAAGATGTAGTAAACATTTATGCAATAAATTCTAAAACTTTATCAAAAGCCATTACAAAGTATGAAATAAATACACAAATATAGGATGGTCATGGGTTGAAATACAATGTTATAAAGATACTAAATCTCTCCAAGTGAATCTATAACATTCATGTAATTCCAGTCACAATACCAAGAGGGCTGTGTGTGTAAAACTCTGTGAGCAAACTTAAAAATTTCTAACAATGTTGAATATTCAAAGAACAGAAAAGATATGTTTGATAAGGAGAAGCTTTGTAGATTCATCAAGAATTTTCTTAAAGTATTATTACAGAAACACGAATGAAATAATTCTTCTGTCATTTTAGTGTTCTGAATTACAGAAATAAACAGACCCATAAATGAAAGAGATGACCCAGATAATAGTTTCACTTTTAAATGAACACTTGGAGTAAAACAGTCATAGAATTGCAGATCAGTAACCAAAAAAAAAAAAAAAAAAAGGAATATTTGAGTCAATGATGTTGGGTTAATTGGTTACCCATGTCAGAGACAGAGGATAGAAGCAGAGAAAAATCAATTTGTATCATAAATATAACAGTTCTAAGCATATTTATAATATAATGTCAAAGGCAAATCTATAAAGCCTTTGAGAGAAAATTTGGTAAAAACATTTATGACTTAAGTGCAGCTCTTTTAATTTTAAGTAATATGTCAAATGCAATAAAAAAAAGAAAAAGTTAAATTTATAAATTCTACTAAAATTAAGTGGATCTGCCTACCAAAATATATTTGTCACATGGGTAATAAATAAAATGTTAGTATCCAGGACACATAAATAATGCCTATAACCCAATAAGATAGAGATCAAAAACTCAGCAGAAAACTAGACAAAAGTAATATACATAAATTTCCCAGGGAGAGGAGAGAGAAATGTCCAATATACATACAAAAATATTTTCACTATCTATAGTAATAACAAAAATAAAAATTAAAATATATTCGGGATACAATGTCATATTCACCACTTGACAAATATTACAAACTCTAAAATATCAAATTTTGTGAGTGTAACTCATACATTGCCAGTCAGATTGTTAATTGTTACAAACGCTTGGGAAAACAATTTGGTATTGTCTATTATGTTCAAATTTTTCACGTTCTTTGACCTCGTAATTTAAAGATTGGGTTTATTCCCTCAGTGACACTTCAATTTATGCACAAGGAAATATTTAAAATGTTAACAATAGCAATTTTCCTAAATACAAAAAACTGGAAATAGCCCAAGTATTTGTCCAAGTATAATAAACATGTTTTCATATATTTGTGCAATAGCACAAAGAAGCAAAGTAAGTGAACTGCGGTTTCTAACTTAAATATAGATAGAAACATAATGTTGAACGAAGTAAGCAACGCACCAAGAAATGCATATTGTTTTCTTCTAATTATTTATCAGGCAAGATGTTACCTATGGTGTAACATCTACAGAATGTGGTCAGTGAGGAGAAACACAGGGAGTAAGACAATAGTCTATTTTTTGAACATTGGGTGATACGTATGTACACCCACACATACACATGAGTATGTGTACTTTAAATTCCAGAATAAAATGAACACATCTGTAAGTATATGAGTTCATTTTATTATTGATTTTTTTAATCTTTTTTTTATTTCAACATATTATGGGGGTACAGATGATTAAGTTATGTATGATGCTCTTGCACCCCCTCCTCCCCAAGTCTGAGCTTCAACTGTGTCCATTTCCCAGGAGGTGCGCATCGCACTCACTGTTTGTGCATATGGCCGTCCCCTCCTCTGCCCACCCCCTCCCCCTGCCCAACATCCAATAAATGTTATTCTTATATGTACCCTTAAGTGTTGATCAGCTAATACCAATTTGATGGTGAGTACATGTGGTGCTTGTTTTTCCATTCTTGGGATACTTCACTTAGTAGAATGTGATCCAGCACTTTCCAGGAGTATATAAGAGGTGCTATATCACCATTGTTTCTTAAAGCTGAATAGTACTCCATGGTATACATATACCACATTTTATTAATCCACTCAGGTATTGATGGACATTTGGGTTGTTTCCACATCTTTGCAATTGTGAATTGTGCTGCTATGAACATTCGAGTGCAGGTGTCTTTTTGATAGAGCGACTTTTGTTCTTTTGGGTAGATGCCCCTTCATTCTACAGATGCAGGGATGGTTCCACATATGCAAATCTATAAATGTAATTCACCACATAAACAGAAGCAAAAACAAAAACCATATGATTCTCTCAATAGATGCAGAAAAAGCATTTGACAAAATTCAACACCCTTTTATGATAAGAATGCTTAACAAAATAGACATAGACGGGGCTTACCTAAAAATGATACA
>NW_012143857.1:145647-153075 GCF_000956105.1 Propithecus coquereli | reverse complement strand
TGATGCCATGGCATGCTACCCCAGGCAACAGAGTGAGACTCTGTCTCAAAAAGAAAAAAAAAAAAAAAGAAAAGAATAGCAAGAAATTTTAGATAAGGAAGTGTATGATTTCTGGATGATTCAAGTATGTTACATTTATTGCACACTTTATTTATATTATTATTACATTGTAATATATAATGAAACAATTATACAACTCACCATAGATTGGGGACCCCTGTTCTATACAACGCATGGGTTGATCAAAGATATGATACAATAGGATCAGTTGATGACCAACAAAAGAGCAATTGACTAATTCAACATTCGTATTTAATTTTTTAAATGTTGAATAGAAAATATAGTTACATTTTTGACATAACATATATGTTGTGGGTATATATCCATTAATTTGACTATGATTAAGTAATGATCATATTATATGTAAATGTAGTTATGCTTAAGAAAACCACAAGATGCCTTACTATTAAAGCCATAAACTAGACAAGTAAATCTTGCCCCCTATAATCAATGCTATTTTATTTATTTTGCAGTGCTAACCAAACTGATTTAGACATCGAATATTAGTTTAAAGTATAAACTTCAAAGAAGAAAAATTGAAGATAATTTAATTACATATTGGAAAAACGCATGAGAATCATCAACACTCTTACAGAAATTAAAGAATTTACTATAATGGGATATTATAAAATAATGTACAAAAATCAGTCCCTTTTTTATTTTAAGTATTTTGGTTCTTAAAAAATTCTTAATAAAAATTGTTTCAAATATATGACAGAATACAAATGTATTTATAGTAAACAAAGAACTACATATAAACTTTACAGGAAATGTGTAGCATCTATATCTTCATTTGCCTCTATGTCTATAAAGAAAAATCAGAGAGGAAGAAATGAGAAAGGAGAGAGAGAAAGAGACAGATGTGTAACTAAGAAACATAAGAAAGATTAAAGTAAAGGAAAAATGTAATATGTTTCTGGATGAGAAAGCTCAAATTGTAAAGATATAAAATTATCTAAAGTCAATCTAAAAATTGAATTGAAATCCAATTAAAATAACAACATGAGGAGTTGGGGGCTTACTTAATAAAATGAAACTCACATTTATCAGAGAAAATAAATGTGGTCAACTAATCAGAAATATTTGGAAAAAAGAGTAATGAGGCAAAATATAGTCTTAAGAAATATTAAAAGATCGAAAGCTAAAATAATTAACACAATTTGTCACCATTACCAAGGTATGTAAATCAAAGGAACAGACAAGAATTCAGAAACAGCATCAAAATATACATATGATTTAGTCATTAAGGAAATGAAAGTGAATCATACTCGGATCAAATTTTCTGTGTATGTATGTATGTGTGTGTGTGTGTGTGTGCACGCGCACACATACATGTGTAAGTGATATTAATATATACCCTTATTACAAACATAATTTCCACATTGATTGAGTGTTGGGGTTGAAAACAATAAGATAAATATTACTTAGAGAGTCAACTAGGTTTACTAGACCATTTTTTATTCGAAAACATTTTTTTCAATGTAAGAAAAGATTCCCTTCTTTTTATCCACTTCCTAACTAATGCTTGGTATAATTTTAGAATGAGGCAATACTTAAAATACACAAAGACAGATATCAGTCAGAGGATATTTTGACAAAGAACTTTTCTTTATATTCACAACAACGTTATATGCATTAGGAATTCCTTAGTTTCAGAGTCATGAGAAATTGAATCATTTTCCTTCTTTGTATAAAGTACAAAATGTTCCTTGTTTATAACCGGGTTACATTCTGATAAATCCATCATAAGTTGAAAATACCATAAGTTGAAAATGCATTTAATACTCCTAACTTACCAAACATCATGGCTTAGCCTAGCCTACCTTAAACGTGCTCAGAATACTTATATTAACCTATCATTGAACAAAATTATCTAACACAAAGTCCTATATCATAATATGTTGTTAAATTACGTTAATGTAAATCATTGAATACTGTACTGCTGTACTGTCTGCAGCCTGTCAGAGACCGACCCACCGGAGAGCTCCGCCCCCCGCCCCCCACACACACTCACACACCTCTCAATGGAAAAATTGTCATGCATGAAACTTGTGTGTTGAGGGGTGCGCATAGCAGGGAGTGAACAGCTGGGGAGCTATGGAAGTTTCAACTGTGCTTACAGCCACTCCCTTCCTCATTGCTCACCATAACCCCCTAAGCTCCGCCTGCCTACCTCTCCCTCCTCCCACCAGTGCAAAAATTGTCTTCCATGAAACCGGTTCCTAGTGCCAAAATGGTTGGGGACCCCTGCTGCTGAAAGTGGAAAACAACGATTTTATAGGTGTTCGAAGTATGATATCTACTGCATGCATATTACTTTAGCATAATTGTAATGGTGACAATTTTTAACTCAAACCATGGTAAGTAGGAACATTCTGTATCTAGACAATTGCCCGCTCCCATGTTTGTAATTTGAGAAACTCGTCTCCTTTTTACTGATCTGATTAGGATACAATAATGTCACCCAATTGCTCTTTTTTTAAGTGTGGTTTGTAGAGGGAGCTTTTTCTAATCTCTAATAGATTAAACTTACATAATGTTTTAGAATAAAGAAAAATAATTTTGCAGAGTGTTACATATATTTTGTTGTATTGTGCATAAATACCTTTTAAGATTTAAAGTTGATTTTGAGTACCAAGTTGTAGGATAAAGTTATAGTCTATTAACTTTGCTTTACTTTTGTTTTTGATTTTGCTTTCCTTAAGTAAGGAAGAATCATGATCTAGAAAGCAAATCTAAGCCTCAGGAAAGGGCTCTGAAAGATTTTCTTTGCATACTTGGTTTGAGGAACTTTTCTAAGCAAGATATGTACCACATTGAAGAAATCATAAAGAAAATATAGGTATATCTGACTATATAAAATTTAAAATGCTATCAAAAATAATCAGAATAAAGCAAATGGAGAAAAATAGGACAGTGAGAATTCTGTTATTAATCTAACAGAGCTCATATATATCAGAAAATATACCAAAAACAATTCACTTGGAAAAAGAAGGAAAGGATAAGAATAATTAAAGAATAAAGATTTTTAAAAGTTAAGAATAGCAAGTGGCCAGGCGCGGTGGCTCACTCCTGTAATTCTAACACTCTGGAATGCCAAGGTGGGAGGATTGCTTGAGGTCAGGGGTTCGAGACCAGCCTGAGCAAGAGCGAGACCCCATTTCTACTAAAAGTAGAAAAAATTAGCCGGGCAACTAAAAATAGAAAAAAACAGCTGGGTGTGGTGTTGTGTGCCAGTAGTCCCAGCTATTAGGAAGGCTGAAGCAGAAGGATCGCTTGAGCCAGGAGTTTGAGGTTGCTATGACCTAGGCTGATGCCATGGCATGCTACCCCAGGCAACAGAGTGAGACTCTGTCTCAAAAAGAAAAAAAAAAAAAAAGAAAAGAATAGCAAGAAATTTTAGATATTTAATTAATGTGACAAACCAAGAGTTGTTGAATAATAATATATAGATATTTGTAATAATTTTTTAGTGTCTAGAAAAGCTTAAGAACTGATGTCTTTTTAGCCATCAAAGACACAAATGCAAATATACTCTGATATCATCTGCTATATGTTCTGTGACTACTGATGTACTCACAAAATTCCTTGATACACATCTATTTACCTTCCCCCCACATAAACACATGGAAGTTAATTGTGGTATGTTATCTGTAATAGACAAAAACTGGAATTAAACAAACTGTCTATCAACGAAGGACTGATAAACTAAATTATGGTTCATCCATATGATGAAAAATTATTGTAAAGAATGGCTTTGTTGTCTACAGCCATACCACCCTCAACCCACCCAATCTTATTTGATCTCGGAAACTAAGCAGGGTCGGGCTTGGTTAGTATTTGGTTGGGAGAATGGCTTCGTTGTGGAAAGATTACTGAGACTTTTAAAAAATAAAGAAAATTAAAAAGCAAGAAACTAACACAATGTATTGTGTATAAATCAAATTGGCGAATGGATAAATTGCTATATAGATATTAGACTGATGACTCTATAAGTAGATAAATAGATTAAAAACGTCATCTTTGTGGAAGGAACAACACCAATTTAAAAAATAATTCATATTTAGAGAGAATTACTGAGGTGGGACAGAGACATAAGGCAGGGAAAGAGGCTTTCACTTTTTATTTTGTGCTTTTTTAATATTAAAAAATTAACCATGTTGCATAAACTAATATGAATCAGTTATTGAATATGCTATTGAATATAACAGAAAAGTACATGAACCATAAAGGTACAGCATAGTGAACCCATTGGCCATGAGTGTATACATTTAAACAAAACCCAGATTAAGAAACAGACTTTCACCACCAGCCCACAAGTCCTTTTCATATTCTCCATAAACTTATTTTTGCTTTTAAGTAGAATATTATTAAATGCTAGACTAAAATTCCCAAAACACTGTTGTTGTTTGTTGAAGAAATACAAATTTGCTTTCAAATACTTTAACAATGAACATTTTTATGAAGGACTATCTCTCTTTAAAGTGATTAATTGGAATTTTAATATTTCAAAACAGGTATTGTCACCAATTCAAAACAGAAAAGGAAAAAATAGAGCTGTTCTTTTCCTTTTTTTAGATTTTTTCTCTAGGAAACTAATTTAATTTTCTTATTAGACAATTATAGAAATTTCGCATTTGTAAAGTATTCTTCAGCTTAATTTCTAATAGCCAAGCTATAAATTTAAGTGAATTTGAATTACACAGATAGGTTCTTTAGAGTTGACATTATTTGTATTTAGAAACATGTCATATTGATTCTTCAACATTACCACCCACATTCATCCTAAACTTTAAGCTTTTAAATAAATGACATTTTTTAAACTGACAATTTTTTGAAGAATCTATGGTTCACAGCAAAATGGAGTGAAATGTGCAGAGCTTTTCCGTATACCCTTTTATCACACCCAACAAGCATAGCTTTCTTTATTATCAATATCCCCAGCAAGAGTGGTATATGTTTTTACAATCAATGAACCTACATTGATACAACATTATCATCCAAAGTTCATAGTTTCCAATACAATTCCCTTTTGGTGTTGTACATTCATTCTATAGGTTTGGAAAACATATAATGATATGTATGTACCATCATAGTATTAGAATGAGTAAATTTAATGCCCTAAAATCCTCCTCCTGTTCTACCCTCCCTCCACCCTAACCCCTGATAATGACTGGTCTTTGTATTATCTCCATAGTTTTGCCTTTTCAAGAATATCATGTGGTTGAAATCATACAGTACGCGGCATGATCATACTGGCTTCTTTACTTAGTGATGCACATTTAAGTCTCCTCCATGTCTTTTCAGGGCATTTTGGTTGCTTCCAAGTTTTAGCAATTGTGAATAACTCTATTATAAAAGCATTCATGTTCAGGTTTCTGTGTGGATGTAAATCTTCAACTTACTTGGGTTAAGACCAAGGGTCACGATTTCTGGATTGTACAATAAAAGAATGTTTAGTTTTGTAAGAAACCGCCAAACTATCATTGAAAATGGCTATACCATTTTGAATTCTCAGAATAAATGAAAGAGAGTTTGTGTTATTCCTCATTCTCATTAACATTTGGAATTGTCAGTATTTCGGGTATGGGCCCTTACAATAGTGGCATAATGATATCTCATTTTGTTTTAATTTACATATCCCTGATGACATATGATGTGGAGCATCTTTTCACATGATTATTTGCCATTTGTATATCATTTTGGGGGAGATGTCTGTTAAGGTCTTTGACCTATTATTTTCTTAATTGAGGTTGCTCATTTTTTACTGTTGAGTTTTAAGAGATCATTGTAGGTTTTACATAATAGTCTTTTACAAGATATATGTTTTTCAAATATTTTTTCATAATCTGTAGCTTATCTTTTCATTCTCTTGACAGTGTCTTTCACAGAGAAGAATTTTTTTTATTTTATTTTAATAAACTCCAGATTATCAATTCTTTCTCTTCTGGGTGTTTGTTGTATATAAAAATTCATCACCAAACCCAAGTTTATTTATTTTTTCTCCTATGTTTTCTTCTATGAGTTTTATAGTTTTGCATTTTACCTATGGGTCTATGATCCATTTTGGGTTTTTGTGAAGGGTATATGGTCTGCATGTTGAATCTTTTGCCTGTGAATGCCCAGTTGTTCCAGCATGATTTGTTGAAAAAATTATCTTTTTACCATTGCATTGTCTTTGCTTCTGTGTTAAAATTTAGTTGAATATATTTACATAGGCCTATTTCTGGGCTATTTTGTTCCATTGATCTATTCGTTTACTCTTTTGCCAATAATATACTGTACTCATTATAGCAAATTTAAAATAAGTCTTGAATTGGGATACTCTTAGTTCTCCAAATTTGTTGTTTTCCTTCAATTTTGTGTTGGCTATTCTGGGTATTTTACCTCTCCATATTAAGTTTAGAATAATTTTGTCAATATCTACAGCATAACATGCTGGAATTTTGATTGGCATTTAATTAAATTCATAGATTAACTTGGGAAGAACAGATGTCTTGGCAATAGTGAGTCTCCCAATTTGTGAACATGGCTATCTCCTCATTTATTTGGTTTTCAATTTCTTTTATCCAAGTTTTATATTTTTTTATATATAACTTATACTTATTTTATTAGATTTATGTCTAAACATTTTATTTTTGAATGCTAATGGAAATGCTATTATGCTTTTAATTTAAAAATCCACTTTTTTATTACTGGGTTATAAGAAGCTAATTGACTTTTATATATTAACCTTGTTTCAGGCAACCTTGCTGTAATTGCTTATTAGTTCCAGGTGGTTTTATTTTTGTCTCTATTTTTGTATTTTTTACCAGACAATAATGTTGTCTTTAAGTGAAGACAGTATTATTACTTTCTTTCCTATCAGTGCAGTTTTCCCCTTTTCTTAAACCCTAGTGCATTAGATAGGACTTCAGTGCAATCCTAATAATTAGTGGTAAGAGGGGATATCTTTCCCTTGTTTCTGATCTCGGAAGGAAAGCTACTAGATTCTTACTATTAAGTATGATGTCAGTTATAGGTTTTTTGTAGATACTTTTTATTAAGTTGAGGAAGATCCCCTTTATTCCTCTTTTATCTAGAATTTTTATTGCAAATGGGTGTTGGGTTTTATAAATATTTTCTCTGAATTTATTGTTATGATTATGTAATTTATCTCTTTAGCCTGTTGATGTGATGGATTACATAATATGAATATTTTATTTCCATCACAATAAACCCAGCTAGACATCTGGATTCTGGTCATTATGATGGGGTGAAATGGATATTGGAGTAAACACCACAGATTCCATTATAGTTTTACATGTTATAAATATTTTCTCTGAATTTATCATTTGCTTTTTTTTTTTTTGAGACAGAGTCTCACTC
>NW_012143857.1:144133-144716 GCF_000956105.1 Propithecus coquereli | reverse complement strand
TTCTGCTTGCTGGATTGGTCCATTTCTGATAGACACTTGTTGAAGTCTCTAACTTAAAAAATGGATTCATCTGTTTTTCCTTGTTTCCTTTTCTGTCAGTTTTTGACTCATGTATTTTGATGGTCTTTTGTTAGGTGCACATGCATTGAGGATTGTCAAATCTCAAAAAATTGACCCTTTGTCATTATATAAAGCCCCTCTTCATCCCTGATAACTTTCCTTTCTTTCAAGTCTTCTCTGTCTGAAATCAATATAGCTACTCCCAGGTTCTTTTTATTAGTGTTGTGGTATATCTTTCTCTATTGTCTTTTAACGTATATATGTCTTTATATTTAAAGTATATTTCTTTTATATAAAATATAGATGTTTTTATTCACTTTGATAATTTCTGTATTTTTTAGATTTTATTTTTTTCAATTTTATTTTTATTTTTTAGAGACAGGATCTTGTTCTGTTGCCCAGGCTGGAGTGCAGTGGTATGATCACAATTCACTACACCTCTGAACTCCTGGGCTCAGGTGGTCCTCTTGTCTCAGCCTCCCAAGTAGCTGGGACTATAGACACGTGCAACCACACCCAGCTA
>NW_012143857.1:133875-144083 GCF_000956105.1 Propithecus coquereli | reverse complement strand
GATTTACTAATTTTTTGAGGATTTATGCATCTATGTTTATAACAGATATTGTTTTGTATTTTTTTTGTAATGTCTTTGCCTTGTTTTGATATCAGGATTGTGCTGGCCTAAGAGAAAGATTTAGAAGGTATTCAATGCATTCTATCTACTTCTATAATCTGAGAGAGATTGTAGATAATTGATATAATTTATTCTTTCAATATTTACTAGAATTCATAAGAAACTCATCCCGGCTTGATCCTTTTTGTTTTGAAGGGTTATTTATTATTGATTCAATTTCTTTATTAGATATGGGCCTATTTTGATTGTCTATTTTTCTTGTGTGAATTTTGGCAGACTGTGCATTTGAAGGAATTGATTTATTTAATCTCGTTATCAAATTTGAGGGAATAGAGTTCCTCATTTACTAGTTTTTCAGTGTCCATGGGATATGTAGTGGTACTCCCTCTTCAATTTCTGATGTTAGAAATTTGTGTCCTCTCTTCTTTTTTCTTAGTTAGCGTGGAGGGAGACTATTGATTGTATCGATGTTTTTCAAAGAGCCAGCTTTTAATTTCATTTTATCTCTTATTTTCAATTTTATTTTTATATTTATAGGGTACATGTGATGTTTTGATACAGGCATATAATGTGTATTATCAAATCAAGGTAATTTGGATATCCATCACCTCAGACATTTATCATTTCTTTGTGTTAGGAAGATTCCAATTCTACTCTTTTAGTTATTTTAAAGTATAACCTAACTTGTTGATTATAATCACTTTGTTGTACTATCAAATATGGTTTATTCTATCTAACTATCTAACTATATTTTTGCACCCATTAACCATCCCCACTTTATTATGCCCTCCCTGATACCCTTCCCATCCTCTGATAACCATCATTCTACTCTCTGTCTCCATGAGATCAATCATTTTAATATTTAATTGATTCAGTTAGAATATGGATATTTAAAGTGAAAATTGATATAGTTGGATTAATATCTGCTATATTTATTTTTGTTCTGTTTGTTACCTTTACTTTAATTCATGTTTTCTTTGTCTTTTAGTCTCTCTGCCTTTTGTGTTTAGAATCAAACACTTCATATGGTTCCATTTTCTCTCCTATATTCACATATCAGTTACATTTCTTTTTGTCTTTTTTTAGAGGTTACCCTAGAGTTTGCAATAGAAATTTACAACTAATCCAAGTCTACTTTCAAATCAATTTATACCACTCCAAAGGTAGTGTATTTATAATAAAATAACCCTAATTCCCCCCTACTGTGTCCATCGTATCATTGCTACTATTCATTTTACTTATATATAAGCATAAAAAAGTGTGTGTAAAAAAATGCATTGCTGTTATTATTTTTAACAAACTTTCATCTGTTAGAGGAGAACCTGCAGAGGAGGGGAACCTGCAGAGGAGGGAACCTGCAGCCCTAAGGCTACATGTGGCCTGGCCTTCTAAGTCCTTAAGTGTAGCCTTCTGACTGAATCCAAATTTTACAGAACAAATCCTTTTATTTTTATTAATACATTTTTGTCTTTTATATTTTTATTTTATTTTTGAAATTAACATATTTAAAAGACCAAATAATAAAATAAGTTTCAATGAAATAATCCTCGCAGATTGGCACAATTAGAATATTAATAAGCCATAAGGGCTAAATTGACAGCTGCTACATTCATGATTTAGTTCTCACTTCCCCCACCTGACTGATACCACTACCACGCAAGGCTGGTTGGCGAGACTTTATGAGGGTCGAGTATGCCAATCTGTAAGCAGTTTTTGAAAACAGTCCACTGTGTTTCTGTTTGAAGTGGAATTGAATAGTAGCCCATGTTGTCAAGAAAGACTAAGAGAATGCCGAAGGAAAAAAACAGATTTGTTAATGACACACAGGAATTGCAATATTATCTTGTTTCTGCTAAAGATAAGATGATTTGCTTGCTTTGTGATACTGCAATATCAACTTTAAAGAAATTCAATGCTCATCAGCATTATAGCACGTGAATGTATCAATGAATTATTTAAAATAAGGACTCTTCTTCAGAAAGCAATAAAATTGCCATTCAATTCAAGCTGGGCCCTGTCACACAAGTTAATGCGGACATGGTATTGAATCTAAAATATTTTAGATTTGTAGATTTTTAAAATTCCCATTTATAGTTCTCCATTGTTCCATAACCATTTTAAAATTTAGTGGCACAAAGCAATTGTTATTTTATTAATATGATCCTTTGGATTATGATTTGAGTAGAGCACACAGAGGGTAGTCCATCTCTGTTCCAAGGTATTTGAGAACCCAATTAGAGTGGCTTGGATGGCTGAAGATGGTTGGCCCAGCTCAGTTTAGCCATGCATCCAGCACCTTGGTTATTCTTCACATGATATACACTGGGGCTGGAATGTTCAAAACGGCTTCTTTACTCACAGTTTGATGTCAGGGCTGATATGACCAGAACAGCTAATGAATAACGCACATTATTCCCACTGTGACCCTTTCAAGTAGCTAGATTAGCTTTCATACACCTTGGTAGTCTCAGGAAGTTTGTAGATACTATATCATACCTGGCTTCCCGCAGAATGAGCATTCAAAAAGGCTTAAGAAAAACCTGCAAAGCTTCTTTTAAACTACCTCTGGAAGTCCCAGAATGTCACAGTTCTGCTATATTCCGTTGGTCAACAAATTTAGTAAATCATCCCAGATTTAAGGAAAGGGAAATTAATCTCCATCTCTCCACGGGAGGATTAGCATAGAACTTGAAGCCATCTTTAATCTAACATGCCAGGTTTAAAAATTCAGATTAAAAAAATATCTTACTGATGGGAGGAAAATGGCAGATTCGTCATGACCTCCTGGCTTTCTTCTCCCAGAGTAGGAGGTGAAGAACATGGACAGCTACACATGAGTGGATCGCTCTCCCACAAGAGCAGCATCGTGAATCTGCAGAGAAGCAATGGGGGACAACCAGGGCTGGAAAAAAAAAAAAAAAAGGTAAATTGGAGAATTGACTGCAAAGAATGGAGAGTGCGAGATATACAATAGGGAATAGAGTACAGGATGGCCATGCTCATCGGCCTGCCAGGGCAGTGTTATCTGACTCGCAGAAGGATGACTCTTCCTCCACCGACCTCCTCATCCACTCAGGCAGGGAAGTGCCTGAAGTCAGTGTGAGGTTGTGGCATGGGATGACAGGCTTTGTGGAGAAGAGACAATAGCAGGGAAATATTTTGAACTCTCCAGTGCTCCATGCTAGGTCCGCACTGGGCGGGGGAGGGACTGGTCTGAGTGGACACTTCCTGGGTCCACACGAGGGAGTTTGGAGATAGGCACCTTGCCTCTGGCGGTCACCTGGACCAGAACAAAGGAGGTGAATGCCGAAAGGGAGGCTCTGCCCCTGGAAACCGCAGAAGATTTGGCTGGCGCAGGGTGGGACAGAGAGTACAGGACCCCATACTGGAGTGACGTGAAAAAGGGGTCAGGGAAGCAGTGGGGACAGCTGGCAGCTCATTGACACAGCCTGTCAAACCCAGCACCCGCTGCTCCCAGAACAGTCACCTCCACTGCTGGCTCTCTGAGTGAGCAGCCGCCATTTGGGGGGTCCATTGCCTAGAAACGCTGTGATGCATAGCGGATCTGGGCACTGCCCCTTCCCCAGCCCAGCAGGGCAAGCTCGGGCAACGGTCTCAGGTAAAGCCCCTGCCCCTGCCCAGCAGAGCAGGCCCCACCGTTGGAGGAGGGGAGTAAGGAGAGAAGCTGCTTTCTGGACTTTCCTCCCCCAACCCTGACGCTTGCCTTTTTCTGTTCCCAGGACAAACCCAGCCTTGGAGGAACAGAGTAAGGAGACAAGCTGCTTTCTTGGCTGACTAGCCAGGCGTCCTCAGGCAGCATTCCTCCCCCACCCAGCTGCTTGAACTTCACAGGGACAGGACAAACCCCACCTTTGGAGGGGTGGAGTAATGAGAGAAGCCACTTCCTGGGCTGTGACCCGGGTGACCTCAGGCAGTGTGCCTCCCCCAGACCCGCAGCTTGACTTTCTCTCCAGTAAGGCAGCCCCCACCCTTGGAGGAGGGGAGAATCAAGAGAAGATGTTTTCTGGGCTGGGACATGCAGGGGTCTCAGGTAATGCCCCTCACCCAGCCTAGCAGGGCAGACTCTGCTCTTGGAGGCAGGGAGAAGGAAGAAAAGTCACTTTCTCTGTGTGATTGGCATACATCTGAGGGACCTTGGAACTAAGCAAAAGGAAGCAGACTGATGATTCAGTCCAGTGGTTTGGTTTTGATCATCTGATAAGAACATAATACTAGGGCTTAGCCTTGGTGCCCAGGCGGCTGCCAGCTTTGGGGCTTGTGGTCTAGGAAGGAAAATCCTGGCCGAGTCCTTAGCAATTGCACCAATGGACACCCCCCACCTGGAGCTGCCTCGCAAGTGTGGTGAAAAAACCTTGAATAGCATATTAGCAGCTCTCCCCAGCAGCATATCAAGCAACCACAGAAGTATACACTCTCAGGCTCACAGGTATCTCTTTCCCTTACCCCACCTAAAGTGGCAACAGGGCTCAAGTAACACTTGAGAATGACAAGACATTTGCTAAAGATCGGAGCATTCATGGTTTTAGAGCACAACACAAAGGCATTGGAATACCTTCATAATCAACTCCTCCACACAAACTACAAGCAACAAAAGAGAGGATAACACCATATCTCAACACAATGCCTTTCAAACTATTGGAGGACAGCGAAGTCACACACACAGGAGTGACTCACCACCTGGGAGCTTAAGCAAGGGGTCCAAACTCACTAATCTCCTTTGGCAAGATGTGAAGACAACAGGTCAGAGATAACCCAACAGGCTAAAACACCTCTAAGGCAATACAGGACCAGAGCGCATCTCCCCAGCACTGTCAAGGAACGTTCCTTTGGAGACTTGGAGATAAGTCTATAAACCAGCCCAAGCACCTCCAGTTCTCAACAAAGTAGCCTGATGGGAAAAAATCAATGAAAGAACACAGAAAACATGAAAGATCAAAGAGAAAATCACCCCCAAAAGAGAACATTCAATCTCCAACAATAAGTACCAACTTAAATGATATTATTAAACTAACAGAGGAAGAATTCCAAATATGAATTATAAGAAAACTCAATGGAATTGAAGAGAAAATAGAAACCCAACATAAAGAAGCCGCAAGAAAAATACAGGAAATGAATGGAAAATTCTCTAAAGAAATAGAAATACTGTGGAAAAACCAAACAGAAATCTTGGAAATGGTGGGATGTTCAAGGAACTTTAAACACAGTGGAAAGCCTCAAGAACATAATGGATCACACAGAGGAAAGAATCTCAGAGCTTGAAGATAATGCCTATGTTCTAAACAAATTGGATGAAGAAAAAAACGGAAATAAGAGATAGGACCAAAACATACAAGAAATGTGGAATTATGTAAAGAAGCCATATTTAAGATTCACTGGCATCCCAGAGGGAGAAGAAGAAAATTCACAAGGGCTGGAAAACTTATTTCATGGAATACTGGAGGAAAATATGCCAGGCCTGGCCAGAAATCTTGATATCCAGATACAAGAAGCACATAGAACTCCTGGGAGAGTTGGGTGTGAACAGGCACTCACCATGTCATATAGTTATTAGCCTGATCAAAGTAAACACGAAAGAAGCAATCCTTTTAGCAGTGAGACAAAAACAGCAGATAACCTACAAAGGAAAATCTATCAGAGTAACTAAAGACTTCTCAACTGAAACTTTAGAAGCCAGAAGGGACTTGGTGCCTATCCTTAATCTTCTAAAACAGAATAGTGGCCAACTAAAATAATCTACCCAGCAAAACTAAGCTTCATCTATGAGGGAGAAACAAAGACTTTTCCCAGACATGTAATCACTGATGGAATTTGCAAAGACCAGATCGGTCCTACAGGAAGTACTCAGACCTTCATTACACACTGAACAGCGCAATAGGCACTCTCCAAAGTAAAATCACTCAACAGTTAAAGTCTAGAACCTGGATTTCATGATGGCTCAAGGAGTAAAACTAAACAATAGGAATTCAACAATATGAGCAGAAATTTACCCCAAATATCAGTCTTCTCAATAAATGTGAATGGCTTGACTTGTCCTCTGAAGAGACATAGACTGGCAGAGTGTATAAAAATCCACAAGCCTAGCATCTGCTGTCTACAGGAAATGCATGTAACCAACAAAGATACTTTCAGGCTCAAGGTCAATCCTCCAGGCAGGTGGAAGTCAAAAGAAAGCAGAGGTAGCTATACTTATTTGAGATAACATAAGCTTTAAAATAGCAAAAGTAAGAAAGGACAAAAAATAGTGAAATGGAAGATCCAACAAGAAGACTCAGCAATTCTTAATATTTATGCAGCCAACTCAGGAGCACCCAGATACATAAGGCAAACCCTGCCTGATCTAAATAGCATGATAAACAATAACACCATAGTAGTCAGGGATTTCGACAGCCCACTGAATGAACTGGACAAATCTTCCAAACAGAAAATAAGCAAAGAAATAATGGACTTAAACAGAGCTCTAGAGCAAAAGGATCTAACAGACCTCTACAGAGCATTCCACCCAAATAAAGCCAAATATACATTCTTTTCATCAGTTCATGGAACTTTCTCCAAAACTGATCACATACTAGGCCACAAATCAGAACTCAACAAATTCAAAAACATAGAAATTATACTGTGTATCTTCTCAGATCATAGTGGTATAAAATTAGAGTTCAATTCCAACAGAAATGCTTACCACTTCAGAAAGTAATGGAAATTAAAAATTAACTATTGGATCACAGAGGAAATACACAGGGAAATCAATACATTCTTAAAACAAAATGATAATGAGGACACATGTTATCAAAATCTGTGGGATGCAGCAAAAGCATTCCTGAGAGGAAAAATAATAGCATTAAATTCTCACATACAAAAAACAGAAAGCTCAAAAATCAACTAACTATTAAATGCTCTCAAGAAACTGGAAAAGGAAGAGCAAAACAATTCCAAACCTAGAAGAAGAAAATAAATAACTTAGATCAGAGCAAAACTAAATGATATCGAGAACAAAAGAACTATACAGAAGATCAAAAAAACCAAAAGCTGGTTTTTCAAAAAGATAAACAAAATTGACAGTCCTCTTGTTAGATTGACAAGAACTCAAAGGGAAAGGACTTTGATAAACTCAATTAGAAATGAAAAAGGAGAGGTCATAATAGACACCACAGAAATACAAAATAGTATATTTGGATACTATTAAAACCTATGTGCACAAAAACTACATAATGTGGAGGAAATGGACAAATTCCTAGAAACATAAAACCTCCTAAGTTCACCCAGGAGGAAATAGAATTCCTGAGCAGACCAATATCATGCACAGAAAGTGGAGCAGCAGTTAAAATCCTTCCAAAAAGGAAAAGTTCCACACCAGATGGCTTCACTTCAGAGTTTTACCAAACCTACAAAGAAGAACTCAGACCTATACTATAGAAATTATTCCACAACATTGAGAAAGATGGTACTCCATAACTCATTGTACTAATCCAATATCACCTTGATACCAAAGCCAGAAAAGGACACAAGGAAAAAAGAAAACTACAGACCAATATCCCTCATGAATATAGATGTAAAAATCCTAAACAAAATTTTAGCAAATCAAATCGAACAGCATATCAAAAAAATAATTCACCATCACCAGGTGGGATTTATACCAGAGATGCAAGGCTGGTTCAACTTACACAAATCTATAAATGCAATTCACCTCATAAATAAAAGCAAGGACAAAGAAAATATAATTCTCTCAATAGATACAGAAAAAGCATTTGACAAAGTCCAGCACATCTTTATGATAAAAACTATTATCAAAATAGGAATAAATGGGACATACCTTAAATTATCAAGGCCATATACAATAAACCCACAGACAATATCATACTGAATGGGGAAAAATTGAAATCATTCCCGCTTAGAACTGGAACCAGACAATGTTGCCCACCTTCTCCACTTCTATTCAACATAGTGCTGGAAGTCCTTGCTAGAGCAATTAATTAGACAAGCGAGGGGAATTAAGGGCATCCAAATGGGTCAGAAGAGATCGAAATCTCACTCTTTGCTGATGATATGATATTATATCTAGAAAGTCCCAAGGATTCAACCAAGAGACTCCTAGAATTGATAAATGAATTCAGTAAAGTCTCAGGATACAAAATCAATATACAGAAATCAGAGGCATTCATATATGCCAATAACAGTCAAGCCGAAGTTCAAATCAAAAACGCAGTTCCTTTTACAATAGCCTCAAAGAAAATTAAATATCTAGGAATATATTTAATGAAAGAAGTGAGAGACATATACAGGGAGAACTATGAAACACTAAGAAAAGAAATTGTAGAAGATGTAAACAAATGGAAAAATCTACCTTGCTCATGGATTGATAGAATCAATATCATTAAAATGTCCACATTAACTAACGTGATCTACGGAACTAATGCAATCCCTATCAAAGTACCATCATTATTATTTACATATCTAGGAAAAATAATTCTATGCTTTGTGTGGAACCAGAGAAGACCTCATATAGCCAAAGCAATCTCAAGCAAAAAGAACAAACTGGGAGGTATCAGTCTACCAGACTTCAAGCTGTACTACAAGGCTATAGTAACTAAAACAGCATGGTATTTGGACAAGAACAGAGATATAGACCTTTGGATCAGGACCGAGAATCCAGAGATGAAACCATCTGCATATTGTCATCTAATCTTTGACAAAGTAGACAATAATATACACTGGGGAAAAGAATCCCTTTTCAATAAATGGTGCTGGGAAAACTGGTTAACTACATGCAGAAGATTGAAACTGGATCCCCACCTCTCACCTTTTACAAAAATTAATTCACAATGGATAATAGACTTAAACCCATGGCATGAAACCTTAAGAATCCTAGAAGAAAATGTAGGGAAGACTCTTTCAGATATTGGCCTAGGCAAAGAATTTATGAATAAAACCCCCAAAGAAATCACAGAAACAATAAAAATAAATAAATGGGACCTGATCAAATTAAAAAGCTTTTGCACAGCCAAGGAAACTATCATTGGAGCAAACAGACAGCATACAGAATCAGAGAAAATATTTGCTTTCTACACATCTGATAAAGGGCTGATAACAAGAATCTATCTAGAACTCAAAAAAATCAACAGAAAAAAATCAAACAACCTCATCAATAAATAGACAAAGGACATGAACAGAAATTATTCAAAACACGACAAAATAATGGTCAGCAAACATATAAAAAAATGCTCAACATCTCTAATCATTAGAGAAATATAAATCAAAACCACAATGAGATATCACCTAACTCCAGTGAGATTGGCCTTTATTAAAAAATCCCAAAACAACAAATGATGGTGAGGACGTGGAGAGATAGAAACACTCTTACACTGCTGGTGGGACTGTAAATTAGTGCAACCTTTGTGGAAAATAATTTGAAGATATTTCAAAGAGCTAAAAATATAAATACCATTTGATCCAAAAATAGCACTATTAGGCATCTATCCAAAGGAACAAAAGACATTCTATACTAAAGACATCTTCACTCGAATGTTTATGGCAGCACAATTCACTATTGCAAGGATGTGGAAACAACCCAAGGGCCAGTCACTCCATGAGTGGATTAATAAAATATGGTATGTGTATACAATGGAATAATACTCAATTATAAAAAATGATGGTGATCTAGTGCCTCTTATATTTTCCTTGATAGAGACTGAGCCCATCCTCTGAAGTGAGTTATCACAAGAATGGAAGAATAAGCACCACATGTACTTGCCATCAAATTGGCACTGACTGATCAACACTAAGTTGCTCACACGGTAGTAATGTTCTTTGGGGGTTGGGGGGTTGGGGTTGGGTATACTCACAACTAATGGACACGGTGAGCATTGTAGGGGGGGAAGGGCCCTCCTCAAATCATGGTTTGGGTGTGGCAAAGTCATAACATGTAACCAAAATGTTTGTAGACCCATATATCTGGAAATAATAATAAAAAATATCTTACCTTTGCAAATATTACATTAACCTATGATCATTGCCTTGTACACTCAAAAATCCCCATGTAAGTGAGGGACCTCAATTAAATTTCACAGCTTAAGAATACATCTGATTCTGCTAGAAGCTGGATACATTAAAAATATATAATAGAATAAGCCTCT
>NW_012143857.1:131495-133356 GCF_000956105.1 Propithecus coquereli | reverse complement strand
CAATCCACCATTTCTGGTTTAGAGACTTCTACCAGGAAAATAGATGGGAGTGGTATGGGAGGCAGGCACCTGTAGAAAGGGACCAATCTCTCCACTCTGGGTTTCTCATGCCTGAGCCCAAACTTGGTGGACTGTCACATAAATTTAGCTCAATTACTCTTGTATGTATATGTGTGTGTGTGTGTGTGTGTGTGTGTGTTCATGTGTTTGTGATATGGAAAAGATTTAAAAGTTCCATATGGCCTGGATGGTGACGTGGAAAATTTCTAAATTGAGAGAATGGTGACAGCTTAGTAAACTGAAGCCATGGTCCAAACAGACAACCAGGCAAAACCAAAAAAAACTCTCAGATCCATAAAGAGGTTTGATGAGGCCAATTAGCCAGAGATCACCATAGATACTAATAAAAATGATAATGGTGAAAACAAGTAAACACCTGTAATGTTATTCACAGACTTTAGCAGCATATGGAAGCGATATGCTCAATAATGGGAATAATTGCAAATCAGAACTGCCACTAAATAAACAATCCACATCAGAGACAAAAAGTTTTTCTGAATATACCACATAAGTACGGTAATGAGGAGAGACCACTTTAGCCTCATAAATTGTTTAAATCTACATCCTTTGTCTGGACAGGAAGATGTTATCTAGAAAGGGTCGTTGGAAGGATGCATGAAATATAAGTGGTCTAGAATTTGAGAATTAACCTGCAAGACTGAATTATTACATCATATAGGATTACAATACAGTAACAAGTTCCTAGATGATGCTGACACCTTAAAACAGTGGTTTTCAAAGTGTGTTCTCTAGAGTAGCAATATCAGCATCATCTAGGAGCTTGTTGAAAATGCAAATTATCAGGTTATTCTCTATTCTAATGAATTAAAAACTCTTGAGTTAGAACTCAGTATCTGTGTTTAATACATCTTCCAGAAGATGCCAAGACATTGTGAAGTCTGAGAACTCCCATTTTAGAAAAATTTAAACTTCATTTCTAACGTATTATCTTCAAAATTTT
The DNA here is from genome assembly GCF_000956105.1 of Propithecus coquereli. Classification (NCBI taxonomy): domain Eukaryota; kingdom Metazoa; phylum Chordata; class Mammalia; order Primates; family Indriidae; genus Propithecus; species Propithecus coquereli. The sequence goes on along the minus strand of NW_012143857.1, from coordinate 132,335 downwards.
CACAATTATGGTCTCCTCCAGTCATTGTCATTTGTACCTGTTTTCCTAAGTTAACTTTTAACATTCACACTTTGGAGTTTCAAACATGTGATTATCCCTTAGCTGATTTAATTAACATTTTTCAAATTAGCCTGTGCCTAACTAATTTGGGAGAAAATGCCAGGTGACTAATCTTTGTTTTCTCAGATGTCTCTCTCTTTCAATTGCTTTTTTGTTCCTTGGCATATAACCCTGTTATGTCAAGTTATCTTTGCATTTCTTTTATACTGAGGCTTCTCAACAAATGGTAATCTATATGTATTATGTTAGTGTTTCACTTCTTATTCTCTCCTTAACACCCTGAAATCCCAAATCTGACTCCACCACTCCACTTTAATTCTTATGTTTTCCAAAGTCTTATTGAAATCATAAACCAATATATTTTTGTCTAGATTTAATCAGCTTTTATGTAGCATTTGCTATTTCCCTGCATTCTTGAAACGAGTATTTTTCCTGGACTTTCTCTTAGATTTGGACTGCTCTTTCTCATTGTCTTGGATGGGTTCTCTTTTTCTACTTACGAGGTAGTAGCATTCCTTGAGACTACCTTCTTGGACTTTTCCTCTTCTTGTTTTGTAGTGACCCCATTGAGGGGCCTCATACAACCTATATTTTTATGGTTTATGCAACAATGATTTCAAAGTCTATATTTCCAAACTGATATCACCCCTGAGATTCAGCTACAAGCATCCAAAACCTATCATATAGTTTCTTATGAAATATCCATAGATTTCCTCAGAATCAGTAAGACTGAAAATGTTCACATACTATTTATGATTTTTAAAGTATCACATATTTATT
>NW_012143857.1:127544-128930 GCF_000956105.1 Propithecus coquereli | reverse complement strand
TTTCTCAATTCCAACTCTGAATGAAATAAAAAATATGCTTTCTCTGGGCCCACAACCAAGCTGTTTAATCACATATTCAGGCAAACACTCTAGTTTTACTTAACATTCAACATCTTGGGAATCAGCCAGCCTTACAACACTGATAACCCTATTATTCCAGTGGTAGACTCACTTTCTCATTCCTGAGAAGACTATATAGTATCTTCTTTCTCCAAGTCCCTGTTATCCCACTCCATTCTGGAATCTCATCAGATAAGCTTGCCTCACACTTGACTAAGAAAAGAGAAATCACCAAGTGGTAAGTATTTTATCTTTCACCTACCTAAACCAATCTGGGCAAGGTCACAAATGACATCGAAGTTACCCTATCCAGTGTTCTCTGTTCTACATATGCATTACGCATTACATAAATGCAATGTTCAATATTCTTGACCTCTCAACCCTAAAAACATATCTTATCTCTTGAATTCTGTACCAGTGGACTCTTCTTGCTATTCTTCTTCTCTGAGTCATTTTCCTCTCCTTTTACAAACTCTAAATATTGAAATTCCCTTGGGTTTTTTCCCATATCACTGCATACTTTTCATTTTCTTTACAGCACATAGTCGGTGAACATCTTTGTGTGACTTTTACCTGTTTAATGTCTGTTCTCACAAAGTCAGATGCTCATGTTATGTGTATTTCACTTAAGGGTGGTTTTTATGTTGTATATTTTAGTGACTCTACTTCCATTACATAGCACAGGGCATTGCACACAGAAGATATATTTGTTTGTTGAATGAATGAATAAATGGAACTTCTGTGGCCTGATTACAACAGTAAGATTGCACCTACATGAATGAAAGTATACAGATGAGGTCAATGATTTTCTATTTCCTTTATATTTTCATGATTTTTAGAAACAGCAGAATTTCAACTCTTTCTCTCATTAAATATAATCACATCTTGTTATTACACTCTTGTTCCTGCTTGAAAGCTATAAATGGCAGGTTTTTTCCCCAAGTTTATTTTGTTTTCCAATTTTTGAGATATTGTACCTTCACTAATGCTAAAGAAGTCTTTATCTGCTTATGCCTAGAAGTGGGAGGCTTTGCTGCAAGGAAGAATTTGCTTTCACTTTGGTGCCTACAGGGCATCTGACTTCATTCATTTTGATCAGGCAACTTTCTACCTTATCAGTGATGCTACATGCTTCGTGGTGCAGGTTAATTTCCTCTTACAGATCGGCATAAAGTGTCAACATTGTCCTATATATCAACTACTTATTTCTTCAGGGTATATATCAGCATACCTTCTTCCACTTGAATGCTATATTTAAATTCCCTGAATATCTGTATTGGAATATGCCTGAAAAAATACAATAATCTAGAGTATGTTTAGTTATAG
>NW_012143857.1:125234-127494 GCF_000956105.1 Propithecus coquereli | reverse complement strand
TAATATGATGTAAAACTGAAAGCAGAAGTCAGTCATAATACCACCACCCAGAAATAACCAATTAGTGTGTACACATGCACACACAAACTGTATTCCTTGGTTTGTAAGCATAATGTTACATTTTTTCTTACCACAAAAGTGGTTGTTTAGAACCCCAGAGTGCCTTTTATTACCCTCAAGCAAAATGCTGTACCTACTTATGCATAAGCTTCATACCAAGTAAATTAGACCATTTTTGCACAAGAATCTGCTTCTTTGACTGTTATATACACTTGGTTGCATTTAAATTACAAAGGGTTATGTGCAGCAGGATAGAGATCTTTCAGGTTCAAAGCCAGCATACAACATTACCCTTGAGTTATATTATATAGCTTTCCATAAATATATTTTCCTTCTGGGAGCCAATATATTGTCTCTAGAAAAACAGCAGAGAGCTACAGTGTGACATTTAGTAAAAATTCAGTTTTGAAATGGACATGTGGCTTCCAACTTTTATCTTGCTTCCATGCATCTAATATCAAGACCATTGAAAAGTTGTTTATTTTAAAGTTCAAATGTCAGTATAAAGTGTTCTGGGATTAATGTGATCCTGAAAGGTGTGTGTATGTGTGTGCGCTTGTATATTTTTAGGAAATAAATAAAACTGCAAAAATATTTTATCTACGAAATAGGCATTCATATTGCTTCTAAATTCTTAACTTAGTAGGAAATTTAGGTCTAAAGCCAAATCATCTCACTATAAGAGATGACGTCTAAAGACAAAATAACTAATGACTAAATAGCTTGAGATATTAAGGTAAATACCGAAACAATCAGCTAAATAAAGTGTGGGTCACTGAAGAAAGGAAGACATTCTAGAGACCACTCTTTGTCATACAAACTTTTGTAGAATATGTGCTTCCTTCCAGTATGTATGGTTTTCCCTAGGAATACACAGGGGATTGGTTGCAGGACCCCGATGAATACCAAAATTCAAGCATACTCAAGTTCCACAATTGGCAGAACCCATTTATAAAAGTGTGTGCCCCGGTTTTGCAACCTCCAAATACTGTATTTTTGATTTACATTTGGTCGAAAAAAATCTGCATATAAGTAGACCTGCAAAATTCAAACCTGTATGGTTCAAGGGTCAACTGTACATCAATAACTTTGATTTTAAAAGTAAAGTGACTCTTTGAAATAGAGAAATGTTTTACAAATAGGGAGAATTAAATATAATTTCTGTCTCCTACTTAATTTGGTACAAAAATTGTTTTTCTGGCATGCTTCTAAAAGGGCAAGCAAAATGCAAAACAGAAAGACAAATAAGTCTGATTGTTGTCCTCAAGGAGTTCTGGACTCTCTAGAGAAGACGATACAATACATAAGGCAAGTATAGTGAAAGAGAGAATGGAATAAGTGGCAGGAGGGCAAAAGCAGAGTCTGTTGAGTCACACAGCTATCTATCGCCACCTCTGACTGAAGTCTGTGTGTATACCTCTCCTGATGTCACTATTATACAGAGTAAATCATTAGCGTCCACAGAACCTGGGAAGACCACCCAGCTTTCAGTGTAGACAAGGAACAATCCCATGATGTTGCATATTCCTCTTTCCCTCATGCCTCCAGACATTCATCATGACCTGAACTCTTATTTACCAATCTCCTCCTGTCTCGCCTAACCTAACCCAGTTCCTAATCCCTACATCCCAAACTATTTCTCTTTGTTCTTCTGGAACTTCAAATCAGTGATAAACAAACTTTTTGGCACCCTGAAACTCTTCTCAAAATGTTTACTCTAACTCTTTGCCCTTTCTAAAGAAACTTGAGTGTGCTCCGAATTCTCCCTTGTAGCCATCTCAATCTGATGGTGCTTATTTTATTTTCATTGTACCTCAGTTCCACAGGAAATGGGTGGCTTCCATCTTTTAGCTTGATAACAATCAGAAGATTAAGTCCTTTCTATGTTCCAAAGATAAGAAATATTTCTGTTTCAATCAGATGATTAAGTCCCTTCTCTCTTCTGAAGATAAAAATTATTTCTGTTTCTTTAAGGCTGACACCATTCAAATGAAACACTCTTGTTCATCATAAACCAATCTCTTGGTTACTTCATAAACCAATGTCTTCCTAACTTCCATTCATTCAGTAAGAACATAGCTCTTGACACAAAGTTTTGCTTTACCAAAGTTGCTGTTATAATTCTGGGAAACTTCGATTTCCACAAGGATATTTATTTCAGATGACACTAAGTCTTTCAGTCTGTTTTTTTTTTTTTTTT
>NW_012143857.1:110691-113879 GCF_000956105.1 Propithecus coquereli | reverse complement strand
AGATTATATAAAATCCTCCTAAAGGCAAAAGGATGATGCAAAGGCACTCCAGAACATCTCTCCTTTCAGCTCTATTTTTCAGACCTCTATTAATTGGGGGTGGGGGTGGGGTGGGTGTTAAACATGTTTTTGATAAAATGTTGGTTACCTGAACCTTCAGTTACATAATAGTTTTAACAAAGTCTGACAATTTAAAAATTTTCCATTCATTTTCTTTTGAGATGCTGTTAATTTATCTGATGCCTATATCCATATAGGTTATATAACTTTACTACAAAAACACTTAAAAATAATTAAAGTCAGTAACACACTCCCGGGTAAACATTCGTCAGTCACTACATGTCACACAGATATGTATGAGTTATTGCTTATTTACTCACAACAGCTAGCAATAGAATCTCCTTCTATTATGGCTACCAAAACTCTAAACATTGTAATTAACTGTTTGTTATTTTATCAACCTAAGCAGTGAAAAGGAAGGCAGGTAACAAAAGAAAAATGCCAGGGGTTTCACAGCACACTCTTTTAACATAGAACATCTATTCCAAATCTACAATCTTTAAATAATTTTATGTCAATTGTATATCCCATCTTGTTTTACAAAAATTAATCTTTTTGCCACTTACATCCATACTTAATTAATATTGCACAAATGAACTACCTTAACATTCCACTAAATATTTGAAATATAATATGATAATTACTTCCTGCTGTATATTTGTTTAGCAATTCACAATCTTTGGGATTCTTATTGATATTGAACATATATCCCATTATAATTTACTAGATCTTTTCAGGAACAATAAATTGTGTCAGACCATAAAATACTTTACATAGACTTGTTTATTTCAAGGACATTTTTTTTCTGATAAGGAACAAAATAAATGCCGGTGAAGACAAACTGAATTTTAAAGAGAATATCCTTTAGTTTTGTGAACTTCATTCCTTGAATGATGAAAGTGAAATGACTGTCTGGGGTATAACAAATGAAATGAATTAGGAAAGGTGTCTTAGTCTTTAGGATTTTCTACCAAATGGTTTCTTGAATCATTATATACTTCACTAGTTTAGAAGTGAAGTTAATGAAATCTAGCTGAAAATCTATTGCACTTGACCACGATAGCCCTAACATTTCCCCCAGCTTCACTAAACTTTGGACAAGCTACTTCCTAATTCTTGGCTCCTGGGCTCCATTTTTGTATCGCACTTACTTTAGAAAACTTGTAATTGACAATCCTTTCTCTGACCCTTGAGATTTAAATCTTTTTAAACATTGCTTGCCAGTTTTAGAACACAGAACTGTATTTCTCAAGGACTTGGGAGCCTTGCTGTTTAGCAGGGATGATACCACCCCTATTTCTCGCTTTGTGTGGGAAGACAGGAGCCTAACTCCTGAGGGCACTTTGATCCAGGTTGTAAAATTTTCTCCTGTCATGCAGATAGGAGAAAGCCTATTTTTCTTTGGGATAAAATAAATTAGTAAGCACATATGGCCTATGATCTTCTTACCCCAGTTCTTAAAACTTTTCCACCTTTTATTTCAGCTGGGTTGAACTCAGGTTCAGTTGTGGACTTTCTTTCCCATTGCAATAGCTGGTATAACACCTCCTTTGCCTGTTCAATGTTGAACTAAAATGAAATTTGAAGGAGCAGGCAGAAAGAAACTCCTAGTAATGTAGAAAAGATAGTGATTAGGTGTGAAAGCTGATTTTTATCAACAACTTATTAGAGAATTAATCACATTTTGTGAAGAGTGTGGATGGAAGAAGAATGCATAGAACTTCAAAGCCAGGATTCCTGGAATATATGTGGAGCATCTCTAGACTACATGGCAAGTTCATGTGCCCAGTGCAAGGGATATAGATGGGGCTTTGTGCTAATGATAGCAGAGGACTGAGGTGAGAGCAGGGATGGACAGAGAGAGCTCATGGAAGACTAAAAATCCAGCCAATTGAATTTTTATGTACTCCTATCCTTCTCCCATTCCCAGATAGAACACAGGCTGTAAGCGAAGACAGGGTAAAATAGAGATTTCTTTTTTTTCCCCCCCTAAACTGAAAAACAAAAAAACAACCAACTCATCCTCTATACAAACTTACAATAATAAAATGCAAAAGGCTTAGTTTCATACTGAGATATCTGGAGTCCACAGCTCTCAAGGGAACCCTATCTGTGGACAGTACCTGTCCTGCTTTGCTTCACACAACTCCCACTCAGAATTTCTACTCCCAGGAGAGACAGATAGAAAAGCTTCTTTCCATATAATAGCAAAGGGGAAAGACAAACATGCACTAATCCTTTCTGAGAGTGTGAATGGACACTTAAGGACATGCTGAAAGAACTAACAGCATGAAAATAAAATAACAAGTAAATAATTATCTCCCTTTGAAAAATCTATACAAACTCACAGTCCAAATAGGAAAGAAAGCAATTGCTATAATGCATGAAAAAAGTTATTACCTGTATTTTCTGGTTTAGTTTGTTTCCTTTGCTAACTCTCATGGAAATTTTGTCTACTTGCTGGAATTAAAAATAAAAAAAAGGACAATAATTGTTCATCTTCTGGATGAGTCAATTTTTGCATAGTCCTATATACACGGGATGTTTTAAAATTACTAAGTACCTAGGGTGAATGCACGGTTGCCTCTGCCAAGACCTTCAGTGTGTGGACATGAACAAAGACCACCCAAATGAGAAAAAGCAAAAGCAATTTATTCAGAGCTTGCTGTAGTAAGGAAGTCAACCACCATCACTTGCCCTTGGAGAAGACTCAAAGGCAGGCAGGGGAGTTGGAAAGCTTTGAAGAGGAAAAGGAAAGGCTTAGGTATGGTCTTATTGAACTTTCCTGGCATGAGGAAGCTGGATTTCAGCTTTCTGGATGCTGGGCATCCTATATGATTGGTTTAAAAAATATATTTGACTTTCTTTTGTTGGTCCTGAGTTGGAAAGGCAGGAGTAATAATTAGAAAAGCTGGCAGTTATTGGCCAAAGCATGACCTTTGCAGGAACGATTGCTGCAGAGGTTGTGGTTTGGCTAAAGGTTGTGAGTGAGAATTCTAATTTTATATATGGTCTGGTCATTGTCTTTTGTATACTAAGTCTCTCAAGGGTTTTTAGATTCCCAGAAACATAAGACTCGCAGCTTTAACACCATGCCATACCTCCAAACACACACACAAACACTCTCT
>NW_012143857.1:110004-110641 GCF_000956105.1 Propithecus coquereli | reverse complement strand
ATTTTATTAGACTTATTAGATCATTGCCTTAGCAGTTCCCCACACATTGTGAGTAGCTTAAAACTAAACAGATTTATTATCTGATAGCTCTGGAGTTTGGAAGTTCAACACATGTCTCATTGGGCTAAAATTAAGTTGTTAGCAAATCTGTATGTATTACTGGAGGCTTTGGTGAAGAGTCTTCTTCCAAGATATCTCCAGTTACTGGAAGAATTCAGTTCCTTGAAGGAACTCCTTTGCTCTTCAAACATTTTATTTGCTGATAAGTATTGCTAACTATTTACCGAGCTTAAATTAATAAAACAAGTGCTTCACAGTTACTTCTTGAGGTCACTTGAATGTGTCCTCTTGACTAGCATTTCCTCATTTTAATGTCTTGCAAATATTACACACTGGAATGGGAATAACTACATATGAGCATCAGAATTATTCACAAATGAAACTTCATATTGATAAGAACAATCATAAAACTCCATGTGGTTAGGTTTTAATAAATTGTAAATCAACTTGTAAGTAACTAGCAAGTTAATCTGTAGTCAATTTTGAGAAGAGTTTATGTTGTTGTAGTTGTTGTTGTAGTTCACAGCTTGTTTTGCATAAAGCTGATAACCATAACATTTGTGAACATAAGAGATTA
>NW_012143857.1:102744-106497 GCF_000956105.1 Propithecus coquereli | reverse complement strand
TCTCTCTCTCTCTCTCTCTCTCTCTCTCTCTCTCTCGGCATTAAAGCTCGAGTACCCATAGTGGCTTGTCTGTTGTAATATTACCATGGGCTAAACAATCTACTCATTTTTACTACTCTGGATTTGTGTCATCATCTTCTTCTTCATTGTCTTTTCCAGTTTGGCATAGAGGATCCTTCCAACCAACCTACCTTCCTTCCTTCCTTCCTTGCTCCCTCCCTCCCTTCCTGCTTTTCTGTCTTTCTCTTTTTTTCTTTTCCTTTTCTTAGAACAATTATGAAGTTAATTTTCTGGTTCTATTTCAAACTGCTTTTCTATAAGTTTGGAGTAGAAAGACTTTGCATGTTAGCTTATCCTGACAGTGTAACCAGAAGTGCTTATTACATTTATGAAAATAAAAATTAAGAGATGAAGACACTTAGGGGAAAAGAAGAATTAAAAAAAGAGCATTGTCTGACAATGGCATCTATTTTTTAAAAAATTGTACATTTAACATGGGAACCTAGTTAGTGTCTGAAGAATATTATTAAGCTACAATCTCTAAGTGTCAAATGTAGAATGCAATTTATATGTCTATTCCTGTGGGGGGAAATATGGTGAAGAACTTTCTCTTAGAGACCATTAGCTACTCATTCTTCTGTCATTATGCACCATTAGTATGGGAATCTTTTTGGTCTAAAGTGCTCGATTTTTAGATGTTGCCTTCTAAGTGATTCTGACCCTCTTTTCCCATCCAACAATTCACACTGCTCCCTAAAAAAAACTCCACTTACTATAATTGTCCACACAAAAATGTACTCTTTTTATTTAATGTAGTTCTACTTTGTCCTTTTTCAAAACTCGCCTTGTAAGGGCAAATGCAAATTAAAAATTAAGAGTCTAGTTCCCCTAGTTGGACATAAAGGAAGGGAACATCTCCCTTTTTCTTAGATTATTTACATGAGAAAATTTATAAGTGCTTTCTTTCTTTGAAATGTATGTAAATTTTTTTTTTTACAATCTAAATAACCCTCTTACCAGATTTGTGGCCCAGGAATGTCTTTTTCAAGTAGTCAGGAACCATCTCTTTGAAGTATAGGCACCAGGGGAGATAGACCCCCCCATACCCCAGTTCCTGTGGCAAGCTAGGAATCTAATTTCAGCCAGCAACCTTAATCCAGTTTGAAAACTACCTCCTGTCTTAAAGATATGAGAAGTGTTTCATTGTCCGGAGCCATGAGGCCCGGCAGCTGCTTACCAAGCCCACGCATTTGCAAAAGCCTGCGGAAGAGCTTGTAAGTTTCTGTTTACCCATTATAACTATGTAGCCCTTGAAAGCCCCTGAGGGTTTCCTTATATAGAAATCCTCTGGCGGGAAAGCCAGAGCCTCGGAAAGCACCACCCCTTTATTGTTACTCTTTCTGCGTTATTTAAGCCTCTGCCATCCTGCCAATAAACGAGACTTGATCAGACTCCTGTCTTGTCTCCATTTCTTGTGTCTCCTGCCTCTCCCAATTCCCGCTCCCTCCTCCAGGGTCCGCGTTGACTACCCCGCGGGTCGGGACATTTCATTTCAGTAAAAACAATTAGCAAAAATAGATAGCCGCCCCAATGACCAGATAAATCTAGAATGAACAATGTATGACAAATGGTGCTATCAAGTCCTCTTACTTGAGGAATAGTTATTACTTATTTGAAAATATGTATGTATGTATGTATATGTTTGAATATATACATATATGAGATTTCTTTCTATTTTTCCAGTCTCTTAGTGAGTTGTTTGTGATGAGCATCACATTCTGATGTAATGCTTATTCAATAATAAGACTGTTTTCTTCCTCTTTTATCCTTTCTGGAGAGGTCCTTTGGGTTGGCAGGAAATTTTTCTTTTTATTTCCCCAGTAACTTCCTCTTGATTTGTTCAGGGTCCTACATCCTGGAAAAAAGGCTTCTGAATGCATGCTACATGAAATTCAGAAGAAGTTCCAACTCACTACTAATGGAGAAACACTTTTTTGTTGACTTCTTATTATAGGACAGAAACCACTGGTCCACATAGAGGGTTTGGGCGGTATTTTACGTCCTGAGTCCCAGTGTGTGTGGGTATGGGATAAAGGCCTGACTAGTTGCAGATTTCTAACTGTGAAATAAAAATTATAGGAGACCATTATTTTGGACTAATCTCCTATACCAGGTCTCAAAAGACCAAATTAGAAATCAAAATGGAGTCACTCATGATGAAATTCCATATAACCAAACTAAAACTAACTTGCTATCTGACCTTCCAAGAGATCAGGAGAGAGATATAGCAGGCAATTCCCCAAAAAGGCTATTTTCATTCCAGGGACATAATAATGAAGTTCCCTCTGTTTTAATCTATTACCTGAAGTAACCCTATTTTAACCAATCAAAGCCAAAATTTGTTGGTGTGGATGCAATGAAAAGGGAATGTAAACTAGTAAATTTCTATGAAAAGCAATATAGAGATTCCTCAGAGAATTAAAAGGAGACCTACCATTCGATTTAGCAATCCCACTACTGGGTATTTACCCAAAGGAAAAGAAGTCATTATATCAAAAAGACACTTGCACCATAGGGTTTATCACAGCACAATTCACAATTGTAAAAACATAGAACCAATCAGTTATTTTTCTATTTTTCTCTCTCCCAGTCTCCACCTTAGAAAGAAAGTAACTTCAAAATGACCAATCCACTTTCTGTTTGCTTCTGCTTTTTCTGTCTATAAAGCCAATCTATTTTGCTGAACTCATGGGAGCACTTATTCTATTTTATGGAATGAAGTGTTTCCATATTCTAAAATTGCAATACATCCAATTGAGATCTTTAAACTAAATTTCTTGTAGTTTTGTCTTTTGACATAACCCATGTCCATCATCAGTGGTTTGGGAATGGACACATGGACCCACAGAAACAACCAGAGCCTTTCATTGACTTTTGTTGGCGCTGTTGGGAACGATGCTAGATTCATGGACTTCAAAATTCACGGAACTGCCAAGGACCACTGGTGCCAGAGAGCATGTGAGAATGAAGTTAATCAGAGGCAAACAGAGAAGAAAGAACAAAAGGTAGAGTGAGAGAGGCCTAGAGTCCTCATGATATACTTGGAATATTTCAGGCTAGCTTTTTAGACATAAGGTATTATTATTTATGTATATATCAGTTTCAAAAAAAATCTGAATCAATTCACTCACTGTGCCGCCTATAATGGTCTCACATGAAACAGTAACTCCTGAAATATTAGGAGACTATACGTTTCCTCCTTTTGCAAACATTTAATGAATACTTGCCGTATGACACATACTTTTCCAGTATCAGAAATTCATCAGTGAACATATCAGAGAAAAATCCCTGGATTCAATCAGTTTATATTCTACTGAGAAGGGTAGGCAATAAAATGCATAGAGAGAATACAGAGGAAACTCAATGTTGCTGGAAATGGAGAGGTGAAGTATTAGGGAGGTGGGGTGAAATGTAGATAAGATAGCCAGACAGACCTTAAAGACAATGTGACTTATTTATAAACATCTGAAGAAAGTAAAAGAGCTAGCTAGGAGTGTGTGGTAAAAGCAGCATCGGGCAGCAGGAACAGTGACAATGCCCTGAAGTATGAGAGTGCCTGACTTGTTGGAAGAGTGTTGACTGCACTAAGGTGGCTGGAATGAACAAATGAGTGAGGGAGTAGCAGGGGATGAGGTTGGAACGTTATCAGAATAATGCCAGTGCTCCTAGTAAGGACTCCAACTTTCACTCTGA
>NW_012143857.1:99279-102118 GCF_000956105.1 Propithecus coquereli | reverse complement strand
TAGGGAAACTCACTTGCATATGCTCCTTAAGCAGAGTCATCAAGGGACACCTTATCTGATACCTGGCACAATCAAATCTTGATTATCAGCCTCCCAGGATTATTAGATGGTAGAAAATAGTAGATATTTAGCTGCTATTTGAAAGTCACTTTTAAGTTAAAAAAATTTGAGTCATGCATCCTGCCTTCTCTTTCTAAATATATTGCCTAGGTTTTTAATTCTGGAGTATTTTCTCTAGTTTATAATTGAAACATGATACAGAATACCTATTTTGTTTAAATTTAAAAAATAAATTGAAAAATGATCCTCATCCTTTCAGATTTGCTCCCCAGTCTCAACATACGTAATCTAGAAATTGTGTTTGATTGTAGCCAAACTGTTATAGAAAAGAGTAGCCTGTTAATAATTCCTACAATTGATATTTTCAACCTCCCAAAGCTGTTCATGTGAAGAAAATCTCTGGGGAAAAATAAAAAACCTAAAAAACAAAACAAAACAGAGAAACACTCTCACAATTGTTTGCCCATTATTAGTAGTGAAACTTGACAACATTATGAAATCATAAATTGATACAGGATAAAATCTTATTATAATGATGTTGTATCCTATTCTTCCCAAAGTGTTTCTTTTTTTATATTATTGAACTAGTGAAATTCTTTTATGTGCAGATCTAAAATAAGTATAATATAAAATGTATTTATGTGCATGTGTGTGTGTGTATGTGTGTATATATATATATATATATACACACATTTATATATGTGTGTGCATATATGTATACCCTTGCACTATTTGTTCCAGTGAGAGGACTGAATACGAAACATACTCATTAATTGTCCCGAGTCAATTCCATCCACCATCCTAGCTCCTGGTTATAAGAATTGTCTCCAGTTCCAGGGCTGGTCCTGAATAGGTTAAATCAGAGGTTGGCTTCTTTTCTTTTTTCTTTTCTTTTCTTCTTTTCTTTTCCTGTAAAGGCCCGATTAGTAAATATTTCAGGCTTTGCTAGCCAAGTGGCAAAATCAAGGATATTATGTAAAGACTTACATAACAAGAGAGAAACATTTCTATCTATCAGAAATACTATTCTTTTCATTTTTTTGAAAGATTTCAAAATGTAGAAATCATGCTTGGCTCCTGGGGAATATAAAAGCAGATGACAGGCCAGATTTGGCTTAAGTTTATAGTATTCAGATCCCTTAAAGGAATCGTAGTACTCTTTTTTCTTTTGCTATTGCTTGCTGGTTGGTTTAGGAACCCAGACATAAACCAATCAGCACCATTTTAAAATTCATTCTAATATATAGACTTCTTTGTTCACCTGTCATTTAGGTCACAGTAGTCTCTCCTGTTTTTCCACTATTGGATTTTTTTTTTCATCTTAAATTACCATGGCCAAAATATTAATTCACATTATAGACCTAAGGATGAACTCTGAAATTTATGTTACGGACACATGAAGATACGTCATAGTTCATAGTATTATGTGTAAATCCATTGTTCCTTTCACTTCAGTACAACGAATAAATCTCCCTTCTTCCTTCTTTCTTTCCAAAGGCTCTATTTTATTGTTTCTCATATTATATACCTTTCTTTACACCTATTTGGGGGAAAAAAAATTCCTCCCTTTAAAGTACAGCTTGTCATTATGTAAGATGAATTAAAGGACAGGATTATATGGGCGTAGAGCAATGAGTAAATGATGAGATGGTGTAGCTTTATGTTGAGATCACAGTAATTACGACTATAGCTTTCTCTGTGTGCTCCTGAAAAAAGAAGAAAAAAAAAATGCAAGTACTGCAGCTTTCCCACTAAGCTCTCAGGCTATAAGCAACTGCTTCCTAGCACACCAACTGTAAGTGCTACCAGAACAGAGAAAAGAGAATTAATTGGATGCAAGAGTACTGAATGAGTCAGGGGAGGATTTGACTACAGAAAGAAATAGGGTAACAAAATATTTATATACTAATTTACTGAGGATTGCCCCAAAAGGTAATTGATTTGGAGTGAGAAATATTTTAGTCAGTAAGTTTTAAATAGAGAAGTGAAGATGCTCTTGTAGGTGTCTTTGCATGAAAAAGGCTGATTGTTCATAATCTTTACTGAGTTCATTATCAAAATAGCTACCTTTGTTTTCAGCAGCCAGAGGTGATGTGAAAAACAGAAATTCAAGTTAATAGCTAGTCATGATTAGAAACACTCGAAGGGATGAGTCATCAGAAGAGAACTGATAGAAAATCAAGCATCAGAGATGGCTCATTCAGGGCTGAAGCTGCAAGCCCTAGTCAGTCAATTTGTGTTAAAAATCTGGCTCAAAGTTGAACTTACTATGTGACCTTGAACAAGTACTTACCTTTCATATAACTTATTTATACATCTTTGAAGTAAAATTGCGTAGACTTGTTTAGAGAATAGTAGAGACAATTTATGTATGTATAGTTTCCACCAGCTTCATATTATTTGCTCAGTAAATGTTCATTATACGTTTAGAAATGTCCTAGCTCATCAGTGCTCATGGTTCTGAATTTTAAAAGGACAAAGCAATATGGAGAAAAATATTCACTCATCAGAAGAGTCACATTTCTCTCACAACCTGTCAGTTGAATTTAGCTGACAGACTTAAACATAAAAGTAACTTCCCCCAAAATCACTCCCCTTAATATCATGGGAGTTTTGTAAAATGATTACACATAAAGCCACACATTTTTATGTAAATTAAGCTTAATTCTGATTTTATGCTGCAACTAATGCGTAGCACAATGAGAAATCTACATGAGAAATGGTTTTAAACAAACTTTCATGTAATCTTTTTATATTTGAAAAAATAGTTATTTCTACT
>NW_012143857.1:93378-96728 GCF_000956105.1 Propithecus coquereli | reverse complement strand
GGGGTCTCGCTCTTGCTCAGGCTGGTTTCGAACTCCTGAGCTCAAATAATCCGCCTGCCTTGGCCTCCCAGAGAGCTGGGATTACAGGCGTGAGCCATCGCGCCTGACCTGTTCCTTGAACTTTTATACATTATTATTCTGCAAGTCCATTAGTAGCTAGAATCTACAAACACATTCTCTAGTTGTTTATTCTATTTATTAGAATTCCTATTGAAATGTAAGCTGATTGTAGTCAGGCACTGGGTCTATATAATATTTTTATATCTTCAATGACATGACAAAGTTTGAAATACAAATATTGTTCAATAAATAATTGATGACCCATTACTCTATGTAAATATGTATATGCATACATACATATGTAATATTTATACACATATATAGCTTCAGATTGTGAATAAATCAAGGTTAACATACACACACTCAAAATCTTGCTTTTTTATGCCATTTTTAATCACTACTAGACTTTAACTTTCCTACCTACCACTAAAAAATATGAAATTGGCAGAGGTGGTTCTGGGAGGTAATATACATAGAAAATCAAGCAAATTGAGATCTGGAGCTTGTCCCAGATTTGTTAAATACTGGAGAGGAGATGCAGGCAGTAAGGATTGATGGGATTATGACTTCAAACGTCTGGAAGGACATTCCTAAAGAACATGAGAGTTCATTCTGTGCCAAGAAAGAGTGCAGCAGAAGAGCCAGATCCAAGTATCTTTTAGGTGAGTAGTATTTTTCTTCTGAGAGAACTTGAGGATATTTTTACTTTCCTTTGTAGAGAGCCATGAATCACTATAACTGAGAGTCCTGGACTCACCACCAGAAGTCTTCTATGAATGCCCCCTTGGATGTAACACAGAATTACATGGGGCAGTAGATGACTACATCATAGATCTGATTTGTGAAGACTGAAGCTGATATCAAGATAGAGGTTTTGAGAATGAAACTGGCTTCAACAGATAAAATTCTAAGGAGATCTTTTATACCGAAAGAAAAAGGAGATCTTCAATCTATTATATACTGTTACCACGAATATAAGGCATTTGAGAGAAAAAGATGATCAGACACTCACTGTCCAAATAACCAAGGAAGAAGGACAAGAACATTGGCATTTCTCACTGAAAAAGGAGAGTTAAATTTTCATGGCAGACAAATCGACGTGAGTGATCTCAAAATTGGGTAAGAGCCTGAGGCAGCTATATAGCCTTTTAATCAAAACATGTTTTCTGATTTGAGTAAAAGAAATGACACAGGAAAATACATGTCTTACCTAAGAACTCAAGAAGAGAAACCAGTTGGAAAAAAGAGATAAAAATGCAGTGACCTGAATACAGGACTGGCATGTCAGAATTCATAACAAAAAGCCTCATGAACAGATCATATCTGGAATCATATCATATCAGGAATAGTCACTCTTTTAGTTCTTTGAGTTTTAAGTTAATAGTGCAATGATTCTTTGTACCAAAATGATTCTGTTTCCTAACTCTGCCAAAAATCAGAATTTGAAATTTGCTATTATACCTTTAAAAATTATTCTTAATTATATTCCTTTTTAGTGAAATTATACTGCCTGTATCTTAAAAAAGACTATGTGTTAATTACTGAATTGTCTGAGAGCTCTGTCTGTATGTTCTATTTAGCCAGACCCTTTAGAATAAAGTTGTTTTTGATTTTTTATTTACTATTTCTGGGTTTAATATAGAAATAATACATTCTGTTTGATATATCTTCAGTTTTAACTTTCCAGCTTATACCTTCTGAGGAACTCTGCTGCTTTTCCAATGACCAAAACAACATTAGTTATTATTCAATCAACATTCTTTTTTAAATTTTACATGGATAAAAAAATAATATATTTCTCTTTAGAGTATAAGATTTGTTGGGTCTTTATCACTCCCATTTTTTAAAAGATCAATCCACTATTTGTATACTGTATTTGCTTTTTGATAGTTTCCCTTCTTTAGTTCATCAAAAAGAAATGGTGGGAGAGAATTTACATAATATCAACAAGATTTGGCTGAGGATTGCTATGATGTACTATAATACACTTTTGTTCTTCTTTTTTGGATCTAAACAGTACAGGGAGTATTATTGGCTTCAAGCATACACTCAAAGTTGTTCATTGTTATTTCTGTATCTCTATATTAAAGTACTTATTTTGAAATATGCTTTTCTTCCAACAATATTTTTAAAATATTTAATTGATAAAGTTTTTAGATCGAGACTCTATTTGTCAATTTTCTTCTTTTTCCTTCCCTGAGTGCATAATTTGAGCAGTCATGAAAAAAATCAATCTGTTAAAACTTTCCTTTATTTTTCCCTATTTCCTCCATTTTTCTCTGAATGACCCTTAAGATACTAGATGGTCAAGAACACAGTACATAAAATTTCAGATAAAAAAGTAGAAAACTCATAAACCTGGCTTAATGAAGACATTTTTCTAAAATAAATATTTCAGGAAATGGTTGACTAAGAAAGAGAAATATCACCAAAGGTCCTTGAAAATTACTTTGTTGACAATTTTCTGGAAAACTTGAATTCAGACAAGTGCTATAGATCATAACAAATCCAAAATATGTGAATATCATGTGTCATAATAGATCATATTAAATCAGTGAATCCTGGATAGTAAATGTTTCATAAATCACTTGAATGAAATTCTTAATATATCAGTATATATAGTGTACTTAAAGCCCCTAATAAAAGTGCAACATCTCATCTATATTTATATTCCCAGGGGAGTGGTTGAGAATTTTTCTAAATTTAATCAGTGCATATAATCAGATGGTAGCCAGACTATTTGGTTATTATTTTTTAATGTATTCTCATTTATCTACTTCTAAAAGAAGATTGAAGAGTTCACTCAAGTTTATGATGTTATCATGCTCTCTTCTTTTTTAATTCAATCCTAAACATAGGCCAGAAATTTTATACTTGAGTGGATATATACATTCTCTATTTTATTTAGACAATATTGTGGAGGGTCTACTACGTCTTAGAAATTGTTCTCAGTATTGAAGCCCATACAAATAACATTGTTTTTTATTTATTTGCTTATTTGTTTGTTTATTTATCTGAGACAGAGTATTGCTCTGTTGCTTATACTAGGGTGCTGTGGCATCATCCTAGCCCACAGCAACCTCAAAGTCCTGGGCTCAAGCGATCCTCCTCTCTTAGCCTCCCAAGGAGCTGGGACTACAGGCACACACCACCAGGCCCAGCTAATTTTTTCTATTTTTAAAAATAGAAAAAAATTTTTAGACTTTCTCAAGCTGGTCTCAAACTCCTGACGTCAAGGGATCCTCCCTTCTCGGACTCCCAGAGTGCTAAGATTACAGGCATGAGCCACC
>NW_012143857.1:92045-93328 GCF_000956105.1 Propithecus coquereli | reverse complement strand
ATTCTTGGATATTTATGGTTAAACCTATTTGGAATTATTTTGCTATTCTTAGCTCATATTTGGCACTGACTTTGAACTGTGATATAAAAGGTTCTGGGTCACTAGAGCAGGAAGAGTCACTTTGGGAGAAAAGAAAAAAAATGATTTGAAGGGACAGTGGTAATGGAAGTATGCTATTTTGGCAGAAAATCCTGACATTAATAGAACTGGGCTATGTACTTATAAATATAACATTCAGTAAAAAAACTTGGTGTTAGCTAGAAGTGTTTAGGAATATTAGAAATAGCGGCATGGACAATTACGTGAAAAAGTCAGACTATCTTTTAAAGAAGATTTAAAGTAACTGAATCAAAGATTGTGTAATCTGGGACAAATTGCTAAAAACAATAAGAAGAAAGCGAACAGCAAGATTAGTTGTCTTTGTCTTAAGGGTGTATAAGCCTTCTTTCTGGTGATTTTGTGTCATACCAGGAGCAGAAAATTCGCCTGTACAGAATATAGTGTTAACTGACTCGTACTACAGATGTGACCATGAAGAATTTTTTTTAACCCTGCTAACCTCAGCTTCTTCAGACATCAAAAGAGAATTTCACAAAATTAAATAAACCTGGTGCCTGTAACAGCATGCAATCAGTGAATTATTAAATATAACTATTATAGAAGAATGGGCTACTTTATTCAAATATTCTGGCTAATTAGAAAACATCACATATACCATGCATAGGTTATTCAATTTTATACAATTTAGATTGATTGAGAGCTCACAAAATAAATAAGAATCAAACATAATAAAAAATTTAATGTTTTAATTAAAATAATTACATTAATATAAATTACCATTTTACTCTAAAGATTTCGATGTTGGCTTTAATAATCTTTATGCTTTATTTGTGATTTAGTAGTCTTTATCCATTTTTTAATAAAGAAATTTTAATAACTGGAAGGAAAGGTTAATACTCCTCAGCTTACAGAACTTGAATACAAGTATCTGACATCTATTTTTTTAAGAAAGAGAAGGAAATTTACTTGAATGCATAGGTAGACATCTATCACTTTTAATAAATTATTAAATTCTTCCATGACAAAATCCCTGTTTGAAAACATGTCAATTTAATCCGTATGTTCCTTGAACTTTTTTTTTTTTTTTTTTTTTTTGAGACAGAGTCTCACTCTGTTGCCCAGGCTAGAGTGAGTGCCCTGGCGTAAGCCTAGCTCACAGCAACCTCAAACTCCTGGGCTCAAGCCATCCTCCTGCCTCAGCCTCCCGAGTAGCTGGGACTACA
>NW_012143857.1:74202-76840 GCF_000956105.1 Propithecus coquereli | reverse complement strand
TCCAGCTCTATCCAGGATAATACAAGAGGTATTAGGTCACCATTTTTTATGGCTGAATAGTAATCCATGGTATACATACACCACGTACACATGGTATACATACACCACTCATGTATTGATGTGCACTTGGTTATTTCCACATCTCTGAAATTGTGAATTGTGCTGCTATAGGCATTTGAGTGCAGATGTCTTTTTTATAGAATGTCTTTTCTCCATTGGCTAAACATCCAGTAGTGGGATTGCTGGATCAAATGGTAGTTCTACTTTTAATTCTCTGAAGTATCTCCATAGTATTTCCCACAGAGGTTATACCAGTTTGCAGTCCTGTCAGCAGTATATGAGTGTTCCCAATTCTCCACATCCACACCATCATTTGTTGTTTTGGGACTTTTTGATAAAAGCCATTCTCACTGAAGTTAAGTGATATCTCATTGTGGTTTTGATTTGCATTTCCCTGATGATTAGAGAGGCGGAGGATTTTTTTCATATGTTTGTTGGCCATTATTCTGTCTTATTTTGAAAAGTTTCTGTTCATGTCTTTTTTCCCCTTTTTAATGGTGTTGTTAGATTTTTTTTCTTGTGGATTTGCTTGAGTTCTTTATGGATTCTCGTTATCAGCCCTTTATTGGATGTATAGCATGCAAATATTTTCTCCCATTCTGTAGGTTGTTTATTTGCTCTAGCAATTGTTTTCTTGGCTGTGAAGAAGCATTTTAATTTCATCAGTTCCCATTTATTTTTGTTGTTGCTGTGATTGCTTTTGGGGTCTTTTTCATAAATTCTTTGTGTACATTGATGTCTGTGAGAGTTTTTTCAACATTTTCTCCTAAAATTCTTATGGTTCTGTGCCTTAGATTTAAGTCTGTTATCCATCGTGCGTTGATTTTTGTGACAGGTGAGAGGTGTGGATCCTGTTTCAGTCTTCTACATGTGGCTATCCAATTTTCCCTGTGCCATTTATTGAATAGGGATTTTTTCCCCAGTGTATGTTTTTGTCTGTTTTTTCAAAGATCAGATGGCAATATACAATTGATTTTATATCCTAGTTCTCTCTTCTGATTCATCAGTCTATATCTCTGTTCTTCTGCCATACCATGCTATTTTGGTTACTATAACTATAGTTATCAGTCGTTCACCTGAGTTGAGTTGTTTTTTACAAATATTTTCTCCTCATCTGTGGCTCCTATTTTCATTCTCTTGACAGTGTCTTTTACAGAGCAGATATTTAGATTTTAACACCGTTCAGCTTATCAATTTAATTTTACATGTCATGTCCTAGGTGTTGTATCTAAAAAGTAATGTCACTAGGTGTGGTGGCCCATGCCTATAATCCTAGCACTTTAGGAGGTCGAGGCAGGAAGATTGCTTGAGGCCAGAAGTTCTCTTACTCATATTGCAATGGCCGGAAGTAGTTATCATTCCACTTAAATGCAAGGCGTCTTGGATTTATAGTATATCTTGGGTACCTCGGGAAAAAAATAAATATGTTTGGGGGGCCTCATTTATTTTCTCTAACAGAGTGAGTCCTCTTAAAGAAAACTTGTGTGGATTAAAGATTGCCATAAGTGCTTTGCCACTACTCCAATTAAGAAGTGGAGAATATTTTTTCTGTCTTTGCATCTAAACCGGACATGAAGTTTGTTTTGATTAATAGAATGCGGCAGAAGTGATTCTGTGGTGTGTAGCCTTTAAGAGGCTACAAGGATTCCCAGCCTATTCTTCTGGAGAGACCACATAAAGAGCTCATGGGAAATGAGACCTCATGAAAGGTAGAGAACCCGTAGAGCCTGAGGCTATAGTCAGCCTCAAAGCCATAGACATATGAGAAGCCACCTGAATGCTAATGAGTTGGTGACTTTAATTGACAAAAAGAACTGACCTCTCAACCCATAGAATTATAACAAATAATAACTATTTTGTTAAGCCACAAGCTTTAGATAGTTTGCTATGTGGATATAGAAAACTGAAACATCACCAAATATGAATTTCTCTTTTTCTCATGCACATAGAACATACTCACCACCTTCCCAAGGGAGACAACCAAAGTCCTGTCCAATCATTGCCTCCAGTAAAAAGTCCATGATCTCCACATAATACAGGATATTCCCTATTTCGTCTATATGTAGCTTTTTGTGGTCCGGCAGTGTTATCCACGACTCTGGATTTGCTATAAATTTAGTGATTATATGTGATGTGCTATTTTCTATTCCTCTCCATCATAGACTATTATAGATTTTATTTTATTAAAATTATGGGTCACATGACCCATTAAATTTATTTCATGGTCTGCTAATATTAGATCATAAACCACAGTTTGAAAAACACTGTATAACACTATACTGCCTCTCATAAAACTGATTAGTTCCATTTTGTGTGTGTTGGGGAAGGACAAGTAGAGAGAAAGGTTACGAATCATTTTAAGTAAGGAAATGACATGAACAGAATTTCATTGTGTAATAATCACTCTACTAGTACTTTGGAGAATTGATTGAAAGTAAAAGAATTGGTGGAAATTTTCTTAGTAAAGAGGCAACAGAGGTATTTAGGTGTTAATTTTCATGATCGTGAGGAAAAAGGCATAGAAATGCATGACTGCATAATTTGGAGGTCTTTTCATAGATGCGTGCCATTCACCAGG
>NW_012143857.1:68532-73027 GCF_000956105.1 Propithecus coquereli | reverse complement strand
ATGCATCCTGTATAACAGGTTTTTTTTAATACAAAATCATTATTAAGTAATTTAACTGAATATTTATTCCTATAAAGATCAAATGCAATGCATATTTAATTGTCTTATTTAATTTGAAGGTTTGGTTTAATTCTTTCACCAATTTCATGACAAATGTATTCTGGGATACTTGCTGATCCTGAATTCAATCTGATACTATATGATCAAAGCTTCGGGAATAATGTCTTCTAAAGATACTGGAAAACTCTTCATAAATTATCTCAAAATACAAATATGCTATGATTTATAATGAAATTCATTTAAAGACCTATTTCTTAATTTGGTTACTATATAAAAGTACACAGATTGCTGATAATCCCTACTCACCATTATCATGTATTAGAAAATTGTGTTAAAGATTTTGAGTAAATTGGAGTGTATAATCCAAAATGTACGTTTATTACTAGAAGATCTGGATATGAAAGCATACAGCCATAAAAATTTACATAATCAAGATGTGTTAGTATTCATCTGGGTTGGAAGTAAAAGGACTTAAAATGATGAATAATATAAAAACATGTTCCAAATCTAGTTAAAAATGTTTGTGCTAAGGTATAGCTGATGTTCTGGAGATAATATATATATATATATATATATATATATATGATATTTGTTAAAAATAATCATTAGAGCTAAAATTTATTAAGCACTGATTAATTCCTGGTACTGCTGTAAGAACTTTGGATGTATTAAATTATTTAATCTTCACAAACACTACCTACCAAAAGGGCCATTATAATGCCTATGTTACAAATGAATAACTGGAGGGAGAATCTGAGAAGTTATATAACAATCTCCAGCTATGACAGAAGGAAAATAGCAAGGTCACGATACCTCTTCATAGTTAATGTTCAGTTTATATCTATTGGGTGTATAAGTCCCATGATTCTCAAAATGACCTAGAAGGCATAGCCTGATACTGTCTCTAATGATTTATAACCTAGTCTGAAAGAAAATTTTTAACAAATATAGAAAAAAATCATGATAGATGTGAGTGTGTGTGTGCGTGCATTTCAAGAGAAAAATAAAACTAATCAGATTCCTCAATGCACAGGCTATATGAAATTCCAGTGGAGGAGCAGAGCAGTGAGTGGTCTTCAAGCTAAACTGAATTAAAACCAAGATGTGTGGCATGTTCCCTATATAGAGGTAATCATTTTCCAAAACCTCGACTTCCAAAATTCTTTCCTAAAGTCATCGGCTTGAATGGTCTTCTAATTGACACATGAAATAAATTTTACTATTAATGCGTGGCCTGAAATTTTAAACTTCCCCAACTCAAAACCAAAGTGCAATTTGAAATATTGGCATCTGTATACCTCAATAAAGCTATTAAAAAAGAAAGAAAGAACATGAATGACACTGATACCTAGTAATACTTCTTTTAAAAATCAGATTTTTTCAAATTCTTTTATTTGAAAAATTGAAGGAGGGCTAAGAGAGATGTAAAGTTAAAAATACTAAATACTGCTAGCTTGGGGATCTTTGGCATTAAAGTTGGATGAAGGCCCACGAATTCAATGATAGCGATAAGATAAAACTCCTTTCTGCTTTATGTACTTTCTTATGTGAATAAAAGGCATTTTCATGTTTTACATCACCAATTTTTTAAA
This sequence comes from Propithecus coquereli, assembly GCF_000956105.1. NCBI lineage: Eukaryota > Metazoa > Chordata > Mammalia > Primates > Indriidae > Propithecus > Propithecus coquereli. Next base: position 71,375 of record NW_012143857.1, on the reverse strand, counting down.
AAACTTAAATTTTAACAGCTTTTTAAAATTAAATTTTATATTTGTAACATGTAATGATCAGATTTTCACATAAAATTATTGAGTAAAAAAGTCGCATTTATCTATCTCATCTTAGTAGGCATTTATAATAACACCTTACTTGTATTAATGAACAATTATTCCTCAAAATCTATAATGTTTATAAAATGTGATTTTAATCAATTGGGCACTAATAAAATTTTAACATCTAGGGACTGGGAGTCTAAAGTAATAAAAAATAAACTGAGTGAATGTACATATTTTCACTGCAGATCTTTGCTTTACCTCACAGATATAAACACATCGGCCTTGTGGAGCAAATGTCTCACAACAAAACACTTGTCATCCTCAAGATCAGATACAACCCTCCGCCACACACACACACACACGTTATATTCTCCAAGCTAATAATAAGAGTTTGGCCTAAGAAGAGCCTTAGTAGGGAAGTGTGATTCCCTCTGTGAGGAAAAAAAATAAACACAAAATAGATATTGCAGATTTTGGCTCCTAATAATCTTCAAGAACCAGAGAATATTTTTATGAAGCTCATGGAAATCATATTCTGTTACCACTATAAAGAACAGAGACAATACCATGCAACTTGGCTTCCTACAGTCTATTGGGGTGATAACATGAGGAAAAGACCAAGGGCAGCATTTAACTAAAACCAAGGAAAACTGTATGTTTAAGTACTGAAATGGGAAGCAAACCTGAACTGGCAGCCAGGGCTCTTTCTTTCTTAATGCAGACTGTAGAAGTCAGATTCTCTTCAGAAAAGAGCAGGTTAGAAAAATATAGAGAATGGAATATGAGTTTAAGTGAGGAGTAAATGCATAATAACCAATATCTATTCATGGTCTGTGTTGTTGGATGAAGGAAATCATACACCAAACACAGGGGAAAGAAAAATTTCTGCCAGTGATTATTTTCCTATGGCATCATGTCAATTCTTTTATACACCACATGGACATTCAACTGTGATATTAGTCATCATCATTACTTTTCATAGAAGTTAGCACCAAAAAGGGAAAGGAATAAAGTGTCAATTAAGCTAAATCAACAATTACAATTCCCAGTTTGATAACACACAAGCCTATATTGCATAATCTCTGCTTTCTTTTTCCATAGCATATTCTGTGGTCCCCTCAAATTATTAAAGCACCTAGATTGGTCTTTTAGTTTTATTTTATTTTTATAACCTGTTGAGATTATCTACATTACCATCTGCAAAGCATCTGTTTCTGTCTTTATGGTATTATTGTCATTTTTACCATTAGAGTCAAATATGGTATACTAAATGGTATCCCTGTGAATCCCTAGAGTTCCAGATGTATTTCTCTTATATCCCACTGTTCAGCAGCAATCTCTATAAATTTCATAATACCGTTAGGTAGGACAAATCCCCAGCAGTTATAAAAACCATATCATATCGACAAATGCATGGGATGAAACAGAAGGAAGGCAACAGTGTTCTTTACAGCCCTGAGAACTAGAAAATGTTTGATTCAACAAGGATTCTCCCCAAAGCTTTACAAACCAATGTGAGCAGCTGTAACCGGTAGGGGAAAAAAAGCAAGAGGAAAAATGATACTAGAATATTACACCTGGGCCATATGCATTATTTGTTCTGTCAGCCAAACTTCCTTTCAGAACAAAACCCTATTCACAGAAAAATCTACTTAGAGTTAAATTCAAAATGAGCTTTCTATATATGATCCAAAATGTGTCTTAAATTTATTCCTAGATATTTTTGAATTTTTATCATTGTCAGTATGATTGTGCTACTTCTTTTCAGGAGATTTTTATCATTTTACATGTGTCATATTATTTAGGTGACAAAATATTTTTGAGGACCTCTTATCTCCAGATTATTAATAATGTACCTGAGGAATAGAGACACAAAGTCACTTTCCCAAAGTTAACTTATTATTAAATAAGGAAGTCCAATTTTGAGACCATATTAAATCTGACCCCTAAGATATGTTATTATAATAACTATGCTGTATTTAATTTCTCTAATCTATTTCCTCAACTGAAAGCAGAACCTTAGAGATATTGAAGAGACTAAATGACATCATGTACCTTTAATAAGATATTAAGGCAATTTAATAACAGCATGGAATTATCTGTTTTTCTTGGATATGCACCAAGGTGAAGGAATATCTGGCCCTGGTATTTTCAGTTTTAATAGATACTGGCAACAGTTCTTTAAAGTGTTAACATACATCCCATCCACAACGTAAGAGTATTCCAATTGCTCAAAATTGTCATCAACTCTTGATATAGTCACAATTTCAATTTTTAGTTGTTTTAATGGGTTTATAATGTTATATCTGTGTGGTTTTAATCTGCATTTTCCTTATAGGTAATGACATTATGTTCTTTTTTCTTTTATTTCTCCCACTTTAATATCCTCTTTTTGTGATGGATTTGTTCACATTTTTGCCCACTTTTATAAAGCTAGATTGTTTGCCTTTTTCCTACTGACTTACAGGAATTTTTCACCCTCTGGATGGAAATCTCTTGTCAGACCCTTGTCAGACAAGTATATGAGAGCAGAATCCATATGTTTCCCTCACCCATGACACATTTGTATGTGATATAAGCAAGAAATAAACATTTGTTAAGTTTTATTGTGTTTATTTTGTCTAAACAGTAGTAACTTTGGAAGTGATTAATAATCTTTGGACAGATATGTCAGGAAGATTGTCCATGAAATTGCCCCCGCAGGGCTCTCTGTGGTTCCCAGGTTACTGCACTTGTATTCTCTGTGCTTATTTATTCATCTACATATTTTAATATATTGATGTCCTCTGTAGATATTT
>NW_012143857.1:66602-67817 GCF_000956105.1 Propithecus coquereli | reverse complement strand
CAAGTTCTTACTGATGTGACCAAGGGATTCCTAAGAAATACAGCACATATTATTTAAATATATATTTTTATGAGACGACATGGACTATTTATTTTACTTTTCTGAAGCATCTGCATAGGAAATGGAGGCCTATGACAATAATTGATAAGAGAATAGTGAGGAAAACAGGAAATAAAAATAAGCAAAACTGATAAACTCTCAAGTATATTTTGAGGTTGTAAGCAAGGCATAATATAAGTATTTGTGTGTTATGTGTTTTTGTTTAAAATCTGTGCATGCCTATCTAGTAGGGTCTCAATAAGAAAACTGAACAAATCAAAACCTTCACTGAACTCTTTCCTTTTTTCTGGGTTATTCTTTTAGGAGATAAACAACCACATAAAACAAATTGTATGAGTCTAGGGGGATTTAAGTAGACTTGGCACAAGCTGTTTAATCTCACCGAATTCTGCTATTCAGTGAGAATTAGTTTTCTTAATGGTGACTTAGGAGCTTTTTTGTTGGTGACTCATAGTCACCAACAAGCTACGAAATACATCCATCATACCATATTTTTTAAAGAAGGTAGACAAGCAATTATATTCACAGAAAAGATTTTTGAGATTTTTTTTCTCTTAACCTTCTTTAATCAAATAATCATGCCTCTGGAATTTCATTTAATCAAGGTTAATAGTAGCATCATGAAAATAGAAGGATTTTATGAAAGGAAATGGCCTCGACAATAATATTTTTAATATAATGCATCATTTAAAGTAATATAAAAATGTGATTAATGCATTATAACTGCATACCATGCTGTGCTACACCAGGACTTTCTGCATAAGACAGTCTACAGCATCATACCCCTTTGTTATTGCTATCATGATGATTTATGTACTGGAAACAACTAGGCTTTGCTTGCTATTTTTGTTTTTAAAAAAGAGGTATGATATGAATCACTTTGAATACTTGGAAATGTATTTTGTAAAATAGACTGCCTTTGTGTTTCTTTTTCTCATTTTGAAGAGAAATGGTGATAGAAATATAAATTTTGTAATAATTTTTCAAAGAAGTCTGGGTGAATGACATTTCAAGTGAGTTGGTGTGAATGAGGAATGGACTACAGATTATTTTAGGCATCTATTTGATGAACATGGACATTTATTTTCGTTATCATTGATGAAACAGACTTCTTTCAGTTTTGATTCTTTTTTTCCACCAGGCTCCCCATGTTTA
>NW_012143857.1:63301-64349 GCF_000956105.1 Propithecus coquereli | reverse complement strand
GTCCATCCCTCGGATGGTGTGCGTCGCACTCTTTGTGTATGCATATACCCATCCCCTCCTCCCCCCACCCACTCCCCTGCCTGACATCCAATAGATGTTATTCTTATATGTGCACTTATGTGTTGATCAGTTAATACCAATTTGATGGTGAGTACATTTGGTGCTTGTTTTTCCATTCTTCGGATACTTCATTTAGTAGAATGCGTTCCAGCTCTATCCAGGAGAATACAAGACCTTAAGTTGACTGAATTTAGGAGGGTTGCTAAGAGGACTTGAGTAGAAATAGAAAAATCATTTGTGATATTCTTCATTTAATAGTTTATGATGATTTTAAATTGTGATTTGAGTGTAGTATACATTGACTAAGTAGACACCACCCTAATATGAAAAAAATATATATAACTAAACATATAAAACTGTATTTAACATATTTTCTATAAATAATGAGTAGAGACAAATTCACAAAACTAAATTTGATGATGTTATTGTGAAAAAAACAAATAAAAACTTGGCAAGTTCTTTTTTTTTTAAAGAGTTTTCCAACGAAAACTGAAAATCCTGCTTAACAAGTTCTAAAAGAGCTATAATACTGAAGCTTGACAAATTCCTAATACACAAACAGTATTCAAGGTCAATCTCCTGGTTTGACAGAATGTCAAAGGACAAATAAAAATGCAAAGATGGATCCTTAGCTGGGTTTTCTAAAGTCAGTTCTGCCAGTTTAAACCAGCGAAATCTTGTATGTGACTGTGAAACAATCTAGGAACAGAACACTATTTGTAACAACTTTATTGAATGTGTATTATGGAACTGTGTCCTTAACAAAATGCTGTATAGTATTCTGCTTTTAGTCCATGATAAGAAAAACATCTGCCAAAATTGCATAAGCCTCTAAATACTATAGTAGTGGATTAAACAAAGCCACAAATGACATTTTAGATTTTTATATTAAAATGCATATCTATTATTTTATGGTAAAAATGATAAAAATATTAAATGACCATATATACACACACAAAAAAACTCTATAAAAAATGTTTACACTAAA
>NW_012143857.1:60130-62966 GCF_000956105.1 Propithecus coquereli | reverse complement strand
TTTTAAAATTTCACTTCCCTAGAATATTTTATTCATGAAAAGTATGTTTTTGTGATAGGAGACAAGCCATATGAAAGCATTTTAAATTTAGATTTCCTGATTCAGCACACATTTTTGATATGCAATAATTTCCTTTATAGTCCAATGAATGTTAATAATTACATACATAACAATATGACCAGATGTTTACATTAGATGGAAGGTAAAATAAAGAAATAAAATATGATAACGCATTCATTCAAAAATGACACAAAATAAACCATGCTAGTTATTTATGAATGAAAAAGATTTCTTTATGACGTTAAGAAAAGGGAGATTGTCTGTCTTTTTCTACCAGTTTCTTAGAGGATGTAAGTTTTGCAGTCTAAATGACCTGAAGAAATTCCAAAAAGAGCAGGGACTAAAGTACTAAATGAATACTAAGATGTGTATGTGTATCTGCATACGTCTGCATATGTGGGTCTGAATATCACACTCTTTTCCTTCAAAGCTATTGCTACCATATGACAAAAAATAATAAGAATAAAAGAATAGACAATAGATAACAAGGAAAAAAAAGTTATGTTACAAAAATCAAAAGGGCATAATACAAAAAGAATATACAAGTATATCAGCTCTCTTTTTAGAAATGCCTACTTGGTTAAGCAGAGTGCTTACATTAAAACTTCAGTTTATAAGGAAGCAGTACAATTTCCATTTTTTTGCAGTCAGTATTTATTGATGTGAACCATGTGCCAGGTTCTTTGCTTGATGTTGAAGAGAAAAAGCTGAATAAAATATGACACCCTCCCTCAGAGAACCCACAATAAAATGAGAGGCAGGTGTGAAAAAAAATTGTTGTAAATAAAATATGGCGAGTAGAGGTATAAACCAAGTTGTATGAAAACACTGAATGAGGATATTCAGAGAAAGCTTCCGTGAAGAATAAGTATTTGAGCTGACTTTTGAATGTGAGTAGGAGTTTATTATGTAGGTCAGGGAAGAAGGAAATTTCCAGGGAAAGAAAGCACCATAGAATGAGGGAAATATGGGGAAAAGGGGAGGCAGTGATGAGGAGATTTCATTAAGAAAAACACATTATGTTTAGAGGAGAACAGAATAGACAAAGAAAGATAAAATTAGACCAGAATTAGACTGGGAAGTGCTCTGAGCATGAGCTTTCTCTTTAGGCAATGCAAGGTCAAAGGGAGTTTTAAAAATGGAAGCAATATTACCAGAGTTGTTTAATTAGGAAGATATCTGTGGAAGCCATAGTAAAATTCCTGCTTTTCTACCTTCATGCAAAAATTGCTTTATAGCCCACATTTTATAGTCTTTGACACACGTACCTGTTCCAATTGCACCAATTCCAAAAGTGGAAATAAGAGAATAGAGGGAGTTTGCAGAGGATAATGGGTAGACACAATAACATTGGTAGAGAACCTCTTAGCCCCCACTGTTTTTAGACGTCTGCTAACTTGTACATCACTCACAATCATGACTACAGGCACCCTGATCCCAGTTTTTCTCTCCACCCTTTAATTTCAGCATTCTAGAGTAATTTTAATATCCTCATTAATGACTGGGATAGTAACATGGCCTAACAACTCTTGATGTAAACTCTTTGAAGACCTTCATCCAAAACCTTCTTCAGCCACCAATTCTGTGAATACAATAGACACTGACAGCTCTGGGATTGAAATCCCAGCAGACTTCTCACCACATTTCTTTCTCATTCTTAAGGAATAATCTCACCATCTCCACTGATTATTGTCACTTTGATATTTTCAAGAACATTGCCCTCAACAGTTTTAGTCTCATTGTGATATAGTCATTTAAATGAAATTAAAATGTAATAAAATTTTTCACAGGAAATGCTGTAAAACTCAGTGTAGACTTTGATAAAAAGAAGACCTAAATTTTCCTTAAACATTAGGGAAGTCTCTATCAAGAAGACTGAACTGAAATTTTAGGGATAAACAGATATTTAACTGGTACACAGTTAGAGGGAGAGGATTCTTTGCACAAAAAATAAAATGTGGAAATCAGAGCCTTGTGATATTGCATGACCTAATCAAAGAATCACAGATATTTCATATTACTAGTCTATGTAATACCAAAATTTCTACAGTGAATATGTGCTTAATTTACCAAGACCCAGAGTATGAAGTGCCTTCAATGTCATAAGAAGTTGCAAAACTATTAAATCCTATAGCCTCTTTGAATCCATAGAATAATTTTGAGTGCGAAAGGACTAAATTATTTTTGCAAATGGTAGAACATTCTTCTGGTTTCTAATCTATAGATTGAACCTTTTCATCTTAGTCTCTTAAATAGCATTTCAATGTTACCAATTTTAGAATCTTTTCTCATATGCTAGTGCTTAAAAACTGGATCTCCAACCTTAAACTTGACCTTGAATTACAAAATTATTTATCTCATTACCTTTAGAATATCTACATTAGAACACTAAATAGAGACACCTGCCTGTGTGTATCTGTGGGCCTTCGAACGCTTTCTTCTCTTTCCTGATTTTCTACCTTTCTTGGCCAAACTATCCCTGGGGCCACATCAAGTCATACATACTAAGGTCACACATAACTCTTTCACTCACACTTTATCCTTTAACTAAATTCTACCATTTTATCTTCCAAATATCTCTCAGTCCCAATCTTTCCACTGTAACCGTAATACAATTGCTTTGTTTTAGGCTTTCTTTCTATTTTCCTTGACCAGTATTCACTTCAGGTACTTTTCATTACTAATAGGCCCTCACTAAATATTTTATGACTTAATAGGAAAAAATATAAGTAGAAATTTAATGTTTATTACCAAGCCATTGTACACTCAGAATCCA
>NW_012143857.1:46474-48895 GCF_000956105.1 Propithecus coquereli | reverse complement strand
ATAATTTTTCTATGTACATTCTATATTCAAATATTTTGAATCATTTCTAAATCCCATTGCCAAGCAAATCTCAATTTATTAGCACTGCATACCATATTCTTATAATCTGACTCCTGCTTATTTCACCTTTTAGTAATAAGAAAATGTTTAGAACTTCCCTCCCCTCCTGTGCTGTTTCCTACCTTCTTACTTTCACATGTCCTGTTTCCTTACGGTGGAATGCTTTTTCCTTACTTTATTGAGTTGGGAAACTACTCACTATAATTGAGATTCCTAAGTGTCTCTCAGATTTAAAACATTTTCCGATCATTCCATAAGAAGCAGTCAAGCCTTCCACTGTGCCTGCAGAGGGTTTTATATATACCTTTAATATGAAACATACTGTCCTCAACAAATTGTTAAGCATAGCAGTCATATAAGTAATGGCTCTGTAATAATACCAAAAGGATGCTTATTTTACATTTTTAACTATGTCACAAACTGAACATTTTAATCATTTCAAAATATCAAAAGAAAAAATCACTTTTCATACATTAAAATTTATCATTATGACTATAGTTTTTTTACTGTCTTTTTGTGGAGGTAATGCCATTGAATATGAGAAATTGTGGAAGCATACATAAATTACTTTTATAAAACCTCTACTCTTAAAAAATGCACCTATTATATATGTTCTTTAAAGTGTTTACATAAAAATGGTTAATTGCTCTCTGTACTTACCAGTGTGATATATTTAATACTGGGATTTTTCTCTGTTACCCATATATTCAGATGTTGGCTAATGTTTCTTTCTGTAACTGGTATATAATGTGTTGACATATGTTTATTGGTATGGATTGACGTACCTTTATTCTCTTCCTAATCTTAGGAAAAAAATTATATTGGCTAAGATTATTCAGAGTTAAGCAAAAGATTCAAATAAATTTATTAACGAAAAGAGTGGCTTTTTTTTTAACCTACATTTTTGTATTATGTTTTAGCTCACTGAAAACCTGCCAGAAGAGTTATTTTATTTTTATCTGCAAAATCCTGGTCTCACTTACCCCAAATAACTCCACAACTTTTATCTTTCCCCTTTATTTATTGAACAACATGGTTTCACATTACTTCTTAAAAGATTAGAAAACATCGGTGGTTATAAATTAGCAACAACATCTTCTATCCAACTATATTGGTTTCATAGTTTATATCAAAAGTTATTTCTGCATGGAACCAGAAAAAAATCTGTTTCATGAAAAAAAAATAACAATATTATAAATTAGAGTCCTAAAAACTTCACTGTTTTCTTCAGGCTCAATGGTCTTTTAAGGCAATGATGGCTCCCTAAGGAATGTCTGTGTTTATGAGCCCCTGACAGTGTTTTTGAAGGGGAAATGCCTCTTTTAGTGTGGTAGAAATATTATTAACATGCACCTGAGGCAGCTCTCACCAGCTCTAAGTAGTTTCTTCACTGATTCTCATTCCATCTGGTTGAAGAATAGTTGCCAGTTCTGCCAGATATGTGTGGCTGCGCATATTATTGCTGGTGTGTTGTCAGTGACTCTGAGAGGTGCCCGTAACTCTCATTTATATTTTCCTCTTCACAGATGCATATTGCAAATCATTTAAATATGCACTTAGCTTGAACAGGTAAAAGATTCATTTAAATAGAGATAGTATGTTTAGGCAGCAAACAAAAACACTTAGATTCACTTAGGTTACTTTTTTTACCTTTGCATAACCTGAAATTTAAAGTTCATTTTAGGATTTCTAATGCATATTATATAATCACATCCGAATCTGTTATTTTACTTATTTATATATTTCTATTAAATAGTCACTGACATCATTCTATCTTTTTATATGTTTTTGCATTATGAGAAAATACAGATATTAACACTCTTTGAATTTTTAACTTTACATGCTCTATTTACCTTAACTGTCTAGTTATCAGAACAAGACAAAATACAATACAGCACAACTCAATCAATGCAATAAAATGCATTACTATTTAATACAGAGTTATTATAGATCTAGTGATAGAATAATGAAAACTATAATAATAGTAGTAGTAGTAGTAGTAAATAAACTTTTCAATAAAATCTGAACTTTAGTTCTTTAAATCAGGCTAATCCCAGTCCTCACCTCTCCCTAGTGTGTTCTGAATCCCTTTTAACTCATTTTACACTACGTGCCTGCCTGACATTGGCTTATGTTCTTAGGCATTACCCTACTAAGCAACAACCCTATAATGAAGTTTTACAAATCAAAATGGAACGCTTTCAGAAGTTAATCAAATTGTTCAAGATGATACATTTTGTAAGAAATTTAGGATGAGAATCTCGAAGTCATATTGCTAAATACTTCTCATTATTGCCCCAATTTTAATGGTAAAATTTTAGATGCTTGTTTGAATAAATTTTTGCTGGCTTTAAAATACAA
>NW_012143857.1:32416-33856 GCF_000956105.1 Propithecus coquereli | reverse complement strand
AGCCAATATCACCTTGATACCAAAGCCAGGAAAGGAGACAACAAAAAAAGAAAACTACAGACCAATAAGCCTCATGAATATAGATGCAAAAATCCTCAACAAAATTTTTGCAAATAGAATTCAGCAGCACATCAAAAAAATAATTCACCATGACCAGGTGGGCTTTTTTCCAGGGATGCAAGGCTGGTTTACCATACGCAAATCTATAAATGCAATTCGTCACATAAATAAAAGCAAGAACAAAGAGCATATGATCCTTTTGATAGATGCAGAAAAAGTAAGTGTTTTTACAACTGTCTACAGTGTGTGATTATTTTTAAATCTAGAAAGTAGTATGTTTTAAGGCCAAATCGGTAAATGATAGATCTTTGCTTCTTTAAGTTTCAGCTCTAACAAGGTGTGAGATTCTAAGTTTTTTCATCCTTAATGACTGTAATTAACATATTAAGATTCCTTGAAAATAAGGTCTGAAGTCCTTATTTTTATTTATTTATTTATGTTTTTGGTGGGAAAGCATCAGACAGGAAGCGTTTGAAAGAGACCTTTTTATCTTTGTCTTTTCTCAGCAAGTGAGTCCTGCCTTTCTTTCTGATTGTTTCTATTTCTCATTAATTCGAAACAAAATAGAACAGTGACTAGTATTATGGTGTGTAGGAGATACCTGCTTAATTAAAATCTAAGGCTTATGTATTTTTAAAAAATGCCTTTTAAAATTTTATGTTTGTATTTTTAATTGAATAGCTAAATTTAATCATAGTTATATAAATTTTTAGGTCTGCTTAGCTATATTACTATCAAGTTCATAATTTGCATATTCAAAGTATAGAGTTGGTGCTAGTGTTGGATGTCCCAGCAGTATACATGAAATGCTTGTCTAGGATATTCTATGGATGCTGAAGGCTGATTTCATTTTTGAGATATTCTTGTATTAGGTGACAGGCTTTTAATCCTATAAACTGTTCTGCATTGCTCTTGGAAAGGACAAATGCAAATTCTTTTGGGTACGGCTTATCAGAGCAGAGTGAACCCCATCTTCTATGACCACAAATCTTCAGTGTTTTTCTGCTGTAGCGATGGCTGTTCATCTTGCTATAGTAATTCATTTAGAGACCTGGACTCAATGAAACCCTTCAAAATGGTAGAATTTGGAGATCTCACCATGACTGAAAACACTGATGATATTTCTTACATCATAGCACAACACAGTAGTTCAAAAAAACCGCTTATAATTTTTTAAAAGTCTACTGGAGTATTCCAGAAATATATTATGGCATTCTTACTAAAGTGTATATCTGTATCTCTCTCTTTTTTTTTTTTTTTGAGACAGAGTCTCACTCTGTTGCCCTGGCTAGAGTGAGTTCCGTGGCATCAGCCTAGTTCACAGCAAAACCTCAAACTCCTGGTCTCAAGCGATCCTCCTGCCTCAGCCTCCCGAGTCGC
>NW_012143857.1:27770-29026 GCF_000956105.1 Propithecus coquereli | reverse complement strand
TATCATCTGTAAATACTATGAACATCTCTACCCACATAAACTCAAAAATGTAGAGGAAAATGGAAACATTTCTGTAAACACACAACCTCCTAAGACTCAATCATGAAGAAATAGAACTCCTGAACAGACCAATCTGAGAAGCCAGATCAAATCAGTAATAAAAAGCTTCCAATAAAAAACAGCCCAGACTTTATATTTGTATATGGCTACTTCTACACTATAGATACATAAAATGAATTTGAAAGGAATCACTAACTATACGTCATAAGATTATGGAAGTGAGTTTCATCAATAAGACATAAACAAGCATTTATCACTAATTGCACTAGTACTAGCAGCTTTACTATAGATTCCAAGAGGTGACTAACACCTTCCATTGAAATTTCGCTGGTCTCAAAAGAAGAACTTTTAGAAATAAAAAGGATTTGAGTAGCACTGGGTGAGTCTTAACTACTGTAGCTATTTAGGGGCAATTGAAAAGAAACTGAAATGGCCCTGTATGGTCTTACTTTCAATGGCAGAATCTGCCAGTAGACTACCTCCAAAATAAACTTTTACCATATTGTAGGTTTGGTAGTAAACAATATGTCAGTAGGTGCCTAGAAGCAATGTCTGCAATCCATGAAATAGAATCAGAATATCAATAACATTCTTTGGCAAAAATCTAAGAAGGCAAAAACCTCCTATTTTTCATCTTTAAAAGTTCAGCTGAATAAACTATAGAGAGGTTTTCATTTACTTATTATAAGACTTCTCTTTGGTTTATTTGAAGGATCAGAGTTTTCTTTGTGAATCTATATTTGGTAGACCTCTTAATGAGCAATTTTTACTGCTATAACGTTATGGTTCAGTTGTATTTTCCACAATCTAAACTATCTGATTTAATTCCTCAGAAGTGTATTACCATTAACTACAAATCAGAATGAAAATAAAGTATCCAAAATCAAGAGTATTATTCAATATAATGCAGAAGCTGTAGGCCGATAGTTGAAATGTATATGAATATTTATTATACACAGATATTTAATACTTAAGATTCTTAATGAAATTATTTTAACAAAATGTTTTTTACAAGTTGACTGTATTCTGATGTTGTTAATCTTTTATTTTCTTTTTTATTGATTTATAATAGTTGTGATTATCTACAAAATCTTGCTGAGAAAAATGCATTTTAAGACAGATTTTGAAGGTGAGCCAATCATAATCTTGAAAGACACAATCCCAAATATTTTAATTCCAAATGTTGAATTTCTGAA
>NW_012143857.1:24531-27685 GCF_000956105.1 Propithecus coquereli | reverse complement strand
AAAAAAATGCTAGAATTTGGAGATGTTCAACAGTTCAGGTAGAAATTTTCTTTGATTTTTCCTCTAGGTTATCTCTCCAAAATTTGATCTTATATGTCACAGAAAATATGATACTCTCAATTAAGTTCTTTCCAGATTCTCTCTTTGGTTTTCTATAGTATGAATATGATAAACCTAGGTGTAGTTTTTTTTTCTTTGTTTTTGAGTATTCATACTACTTAGTGTTCTTTGAGCTTTCTGTATTTGTAGATCGCTATCAGTAATTATTTTTAAAAAATTCTCAGCCATTGTTACTTCAAATATTTCTTCTCCTTTGTTGTGTTTTTATATACCTTACAGTATTCCAATTATGTGTAAAGTATGCCTTTTGAAACTACCTCATAGTTCTATGATATTCTTTTCTTTATTTTTCTCTTTGTATTTCAGGGTTTCTATGTTAGTTTATATTTATTTTTTATTTCAAGATATTAAGGAGGTACAAAAGTTTTAGTTACATGGATTGCTTTTATAATGCTTGAGTGACAGCTGTAAGTGTGCCTGTCACCCAAGTAGTGTTTATTATACCCATTCGGGAGACTTTTGCCCATCCCCTCCTGCCCCCCCATTTGATTTCCACTGAGTTTTACTTATCTGTATGCACATGAATTTTCATTTTTTAGTTCCAGCGAGTACCTGTGGTGTTTGTTTTTCCATTCTTTAGATATTTCACTTAGGATAATGGTCTCTAATTCCATCAAAATCACTGTGAAAGGCATTAATTTATCAATTATTATAGCTGAGTACTCCATGTATACATATACTCATTTTCTTAATTAATTCATGAATTGATAGGCACTTGATTGATTTTACATCTTTGCAATTGTGTTGTAATAAACATTCAAGCGTAGGTGTTTTTTGATAAAATGACTTCTTTTCCTTTGGGTATACACCCAGTAGTTGGACTGCTGCATTGAATGATAGGTCTACTTTTAGTTCTTTGAGGAATCTCCATATTGTTTTCCATAGAGGTCGTACTATATATGTGTGTAAGTGTTCCTTTCTCTCTGCATCCATGCCAGCAATTATTGCTTTTGGACTTCTTAATAAAAGCCATTTTAACAGGGTTTAGATGATATTTCATTGTGGTTTTGATTTGCATTTCCTTCATGATTAGTTATATGGAGAATTTTTGATGTTTACTAGCCATTTGTCTATCTTCTTTTGAAAAATTTCTGTTCATGTATTTTGCACACTTTTTAATAAGATTTTTTTCCTTGATAACATGCTTGAGTTTTTTTGTTGTTTTTTTTTTGATTTTGGTTATTAGCATTTTATCAGATGTATAGCTGGTGAATATTTTCTCCCATTCCATAGGTTGTCTATTTGCTCTGTTGATTATTTCTTTAGCTTTGCAGAAGCTTTTTAATTTAATCAAGTCCCATTTATTTATTTTTGTTGCCACTGTATTTGCCACTGGTGTCTTAGTCACGAATCTTGTGCTGAAAGAGCTTTTCCTACATTTTACTGTAGAATTGCTATGGTTTTATACCTTACATTTAAGTATTTTATTTATCTTAAATTAACTTTTGTGAGTGGTGAGAGATATGGACTCTGTTTCATTCTTCTGCATGTAGCTATCTAATTTTCCCAGCACCATTTATTGAATAGGTCTTTATTTCCCCAGTGTATATTATTGCCTTCTTTATCAAAGATCAGTTGGCTCTATGTGGATGTTTTTTTATCTCAGTTATCTCTTCTGTTTCATTGGTCTATATCTCTATTTTTGTGCTTATATAAAACAATAGCACCAGAAGGTAAACACAGCAAAAGGGTTCTACCCAACTGGATAAACAGAATAGCACCCCAGATATCAATCCTATCAATCAATGTGAACAGTAAGAATGCCCCACTCAAGAGACATAGGCTGGCTGAATGGATGAAAAATAAAATGGAAGCATCTGCTGTCTCCAGGAAGCACATCTAACACAAAAGGATTCATATAGACTCAAGGTGAAGGGGTAGAAAAAAAAAATTCCACATGAACAGACACTAAAAGAAAGCAGGTGTAGCCATCTCCTATCAGAATAAATTGACTTTAAATTGGCAATGGAAAAGAAAGACAAAGATGATCATTACATAACGATAAATGGAGCAATTCAACAAGAAGACGTAACAATCCTAAATATTTATGCATCTAACACAGCAGTGCCCAGATTCATGAAGCAAATTCTAGTAGATCTAAGCAAAAAGATAAATGATAGCATCATAATTGCCAAGGAGTTCAACACTCCAGTGACAGAGCTGGACAGATTATACAAGCAAAAACTAAATAAAGAAACTCTGAACTTAAACCTGACTCTAGAACAAATGGGCCTACAGGTATTTGCAGAATATTTTATCTCCAAACTAGTGAACATACCTTCTTCTTACTAGCACATGGAACATTTTCCAAATTTTGTCATATCTTATGCCACAAAACATGTCTCAATAAATTTAATTAAGTAGAAATCATACTATGTATCTTCTCAGACAACAATGGAACACAACGAGAAATCAGCTCCAAAAGAAACACTTAATTCTATAAAAAGTCATGGAAATTGAACTACCTGCTGCTGAAAAATTATTGGGTCAATAATGAAATTAAGATGGAAATCAAAAGATTCCTCAAACTGAAAGACAAAGGAGATATATGCTATCAAAATCTATGGGATTCAGCAATAGCAGCCTTAAGGGGAAAATCCATTGTCTTAAAATGCCTACATCAAAAAGATGGAAAGGTCACAAATTAACAATCTAATGACATACCTCAAGGAACTAGAAAAGGAAGAGATAGCCAAAGCCAAAGCCATCATAAGAAAAGAAATAAATAATGTGAGAGCAAAACTAAATAAAATGGAAAAAACAACAACAAAAAAAATACACAGGATAAATAAAACAAAAAGTTGGTTATTTGAAAAGACAAACAAAATTGATAGATGTCTTGCTAGATTAACCAGGAAAAAAAGACAACAGACCCAAATAAGCTCAATCAGAAGTGAAAAATTTCTGCTGATAAAGCAAAAATCCAAAATATCATCTGTAAATACTATGAACATCTCTACCCACATAAACTCAAAAATGTAGAGGAAAATGGAAACATTTCTGTAAACACACAACCTCCTAAGACTCAATCATG
>NW_012143857.1:15582-16631 GCF_000956105.1 Propithecus coquereli | reverse complement strand
AATGAGTTTGAGGACATTTCTGTTCAAGATAATCATATGAAAAAGAGGCACAGGGATGTAAAGATTAGGGACTATTTAGCGAGTAGTTAGTTGACTAGTATGATTAACTTGTGAATTTCAGAAAGAAGTAATGCAAATGATGAAGTTGTAAAAATGAAAATGTTGTTTGGATTTAAATGATAAAAATGAAAAGATAATTCAGATTCAGGTAATTGCAATCTTTGAATTCTATTCTAAAGAATTTGAACAGTATTTTGTAGATAATGAAGCAGCACAGACAGTTCTTGTAGAGGAAAATAATGAAATTTTCCCTATTTAAGAAGATAACTCAGATGGCATTCTGAAGAACAGATTAAAAAGATTACAATCCAAACCCTGGAGATTAGTAGGATAGATGTTGCAACAGATAAGGCTGATGATGAGAATCTAAACCAAAATGTTAACAAGAGGAATTTTTAGAAGAGAAAGGCAGATAATTTTCAAGATGCAGTGGTAAGATAATTGACTGAATTTAGCAGGTGATTAGATATGGGAAATGAGAAATAAATGCATGAGGTAAAGATAACTTTAATATGTCAAGGCTGTGAGATAAGCAAACTAGGAGTTTCATTAACATAAATAACAAAAAGAAAAGGAGCACCTGAGAGGGAAATGAATGAATTCATCTGAGAAAACTGGAGTTTTGTATAACAGAGTCAGTACAATGCCAGTACAAAATGGCAAAGAGTAGGCAAAGAACTGTCAAAGAATAGCAAAGAATAGGTGTTTAGAAGGCAGGTTAGAATGGAGATGTATATTTGATAGTTTTGGCACGAAGGTCATCTTTGCAATCATAGGAATGATTTCCCAGAATCTTTCTGTCAGATTCAATATTTACTCTCGCAATTCCTCATTGTGTTGATGTGTAACTTTATTTTACCTAACCTTATATGTATATTTTTGAATTCTCTATGCTGGGGTAACATTTCATATTTATTTATTTGTAAATTCACCACAGGACTTCACATGGTGCTTGGTGTAGAGTAATTATTTACTACTATTTTTGTGTG
>NW_012143857.1:13364-15532 GCF_000956105.1 Propithecus coquereli | reverse complement strand
TTTTGCTAGCATAAACACTCAGGTATATTAATGACAGTCACATGGGTATAACACTTATGAGCAGATAAACTGTATTCATAACCATATTCAAATCGAATTTATTCGAGAAACTTTTAAAAGCATGTTAGAACACTTCATAGGCCACTTAGCACAATAAAATAGGTAATAATAGCATATTTTTGCTAGCATAAACATTCAGGTGCACTAATGACAGTTGCATGGGTACAACAATTATAAACAGATAAACTATATTCCTAAAGACATGTAAAAAAGATAAATGCATGAATGCATATCAATGTGGTTGGTAATTGTGCATGTAAAGTTTTATAACTTCAGCCATCTGAAATATCATGATGAACAACCTAAGTATTTCGATGAGACTAACCAAAACCTTCATTGGGTCACCATTGTGTATACAGTCACCCAGAAAGCTAAGATCTCCAGAAATTTTAACTATCACAAATGCAGATGTACAAAAAGTACATTTCTTCATTTATTGAGAAAGTTTCAAAATTTTTACATATAACACAATGCTTACACAAAGTCAACATTGTGATAATATATTTTTGTGCATTCTAATTTTCAAAATTGCATAAAACATATTAGAACTCTCTAAAAGTCTCTGCACAATTCAAAACTCCAGTGTTGGAAATTATGCAAAGATGAAATACATAGCACACTGAATTGTAAAAACTAATGCTGACAATGTAAAATAGTGAAAAAAACTAAAAAACTAATAAGAAAATTCATCTCGTGAAAAAGTATATTACAAGGATAGATTATGGACAATTGCAAGGAGAGTTCATAAGAGCTGGCTGACTTTCATAATCATTAATTATGTTTTAAAGTCTTACATCATGATTTATAGCTGTTTAGTTAAGACATGGCTACTCTCAGTATGTTCACATTAATTTTCTATTTAATGCTTCTCTTTTAAGTTCTATAATTTGATATACACTGACATGAGCATTCCTTATGAAATTTTCTTATCTTCTGTACCATGTGTCTATGTATTTTTGGGAACACGGAAATCCATTCAATCATATACAGACCACAAATTTGGTGAAAAGAACACTGTTGTGTAAGTGTCTTCTTTTCCTACTGTGCACATAATTATTTTCAAATCAGGCAGTAACTTTGCCGGCTGCTTCAGGCAAATATGACTGTAATTCATTAAAAACTTCTGGAATTTCATCAGTTGAAAAGAATGCCAATGCAGACAAATTATAGCTTTCTACCTGAACTTTTCATCATTGCTGTATTATGAGGTAAATCCATTCATCTCAATTTTCTGCCAAATGTATTGGGCTGAATGGAAAAACAGCATTTATTGGTAATTAGATTACCTTTTTGAAATTTACTTTTAGAAGCCCTGATTGTGCCTAATTCCAAGTCTGTCATTTGGGGATTCAATAAAACTTCAGGGATTTTAGATTTTAGGATTTTTATTTTCAGGATTTCAACATTCCAGATTATGGCATTTGAGATTGTATCTTTTGGGATTGTTACCCAAACACATTTTGAAGACAGTAATGAGCTTGAATTGGTAGGGCTGGATATAGAAAGAGTAAAATTGAATAAGAATTAAGGAGGGATTACTTGAGAACAGGCACAGAAAATTAGGATTGAGCAATTACAAATTCAAAAACACTATTGACGAATCAGAGTAAGGCACAATATTAGTGAATAAAGAGAAGTAATTAAGCAGGTTGGATTTATATACCATATGGAAAAGATGAATATTTAGCTATTAGAGAAGCATATTAGATGAAAACAAGATATTATCTATTGGACAATAAAACCCAATAGAGTTAGGTTAAGAAAAAAGTGGTGCCACCTTTGATTCCTTTGCATAATCAAAATACTAATAGAATATTGACTATTTCATTCTTTTTAATTGCCTAATACCTTATGAAAAATAAAATATGATTTCCAAATTCTAATTGGTTTTTTCCTTCAACACCTTTGGAACAGAATATGCAAATGAAGAATATTGTCAAATTTTCAATAAAATCATTTACAGAAAAAATACTGCAGTGCAGTGGGGAAAGGATGTATTTTCAATCAATAAGGTTTTGTCAATTGACGATCCAATGATTTTTAAAGTATAAATTTTGATTTCTCAATCCTTTGACAAGAAAAACTTTCAGATGGATTAAAGATTTACA
>NW_012143857.1:9018-10624 GCF_000956105.1 Propithecus coquereli | reverse complement strand
TCACCACAGGACTTCACATGGTGCTTGGTGTAGAGTAATTATTTACTACTATTTTTGTGTGTGTGATTTGAGCTTTTGGGTATCTGATAAACAGCCTCATATGCTTCCATATTCATTGGGAATTTTATAATTTGTAAATACTAAGTCTATAAAATGTATCCCTCAACTCCTCAAAATATATGTAACAGAAAAATCCACATATATACTTTCTTTTTATAATAGCAAATATGTTTCTTCAACATGAGTTTTGAGAAAACAGTAGTTAGATCCTGTAGTCAAATAAAATTTGGCTCCATTAATACTAGGGATACATGAAACGTGCATGCCTTCATTCTTCCTCACATAGATTATTGTATTAGCCTCCAATTAGGTCTCCCTATCTTCAAGTCTGATTCTACATTTCCTTTTTCACCCTGTTTCCAATAATCCCCTGTCCTTTACAATCTGTACTCCTCCTTCATGGTGATTTTTAAGAATTTTCTCCAGACATTTCCTTTGTGGTTATTCCACATCAGTGAAGTTTCTGTGGAGTTCTACTATCAAAATTTACTAAACCAGATGTACAATAAAAATATGGCTTTAATGCAGGGAAAGTGGCTGTGTTCCTGGAGCTCATTATTAAGAATATTGTTTTATTATTTAGGAAATCCTCTTCCTGTGATCATCAGATAATATGCTAATCCATAAAAGTCATTTTTCCCAGAATAGAAATCTACCCTTTAAAATTTAACATTTAACATGACTTGTTTTTACCATTTTAATGGCAATCTTTCTGAAATGGGTGATACATGTTCTTGCCTATTAAATAATATGTGCTGAATATATTTTAACTTTCATTTAATGATTCAAGGCCATCATTACCAACATCGGTTGTCTCTAACTTCAAAACTGTCAGTATCCAGCTCTTTATATCACTATTACTACTGCCACTCTGGTCCACAAAAAACATCAGATATCATCTGGCTTACTTTATTGCCTGCTAACTTGTCTCTCAACTCCTTATGCCCACTGAGGTCTGTTGACAGAGATGCCAGAATGATCTTTTTAAAGTTTAAGTCAGATCATGTCACTTCTCAGCTCAAAACACACCAATAGTTCCCTATTGACTCTTACAATAGCCTACACAGCCTTAGATGACTTGATTCCCCGTTACTGCTCTCATCTCATTTCCTACTACTCTCTTTGAGCACATGAGTCGTGTTCCCTTTGCACTAGCTGTATTATGTATTTCTTACATCTTCTCCTTCCCTTAACAATACTTCAGTACAATTCCTAACCTTCAAGGCACTCATAACCACAATAAAATGTTTGCTCAACATTTTATTTTAGAAACTCATCCATGCTGTGACGTGTAATTGTAGTGTGTTCATTTTCTCTTGTGTATAATTTACTCATTCACTGAATGAATATGCTGCAGAGTAATTATCCATTCCAATATTGAGAAATATACACATATATACACATACTCAGAGATACTTCTGATACATCTATTTTAATGTACTATAAATTCTAATAGCAACCAAAAACATCTTGTCAAAAAGATGTTTAAAATTAGCATGCTCAGGCTCTGAATGGCAGCCTGAAGGACTTTTCTTCAAGAAAATTG
>NW_012143857.1:5107-5967 GCF_000956105.1 Propithecus coquereli | reverse complement strand
CCCCGTTACTGCTCTCATCTCATTTCCTACTACTTGATTTCTGGTTATATAAAGAATACTTCTAAATAAATACTAAAAAGTTCGACCAAGATAAAAGAAAAATGGGAAAAGACTAAAAGTGGCCAATAAACATTAGAAAATATACATACCTTTATTATTCATCATGGAAAAGCAGATTAAAACCTAAAATTGATACCTCTGCATACTCAGTAGAATACATAAGATAAGAAAGACAAAAATGTCAAGTATTGGTAAGTACATGGAGCAACGCAAACTCTCATACTTTGTTAGTGAGAGAGTAAATTGGGATAACACTGTGGCTATTTGGTAAAATCTGTTTACACTGAATATACTGCACACTTGACACTGAAATTCTTTTCCTTAGTATATAACACATGGAAATGCATCCTTACGTTGACCATAGGTATAAAATTTTTACAAAACCAGTAAAATTTGCTAAATATTGTAAGCAACACAAATATTTCTCAATATTGGAATGGATAATTATGCTGTAGCATATTCATTCGGTGAATGAATAAATTTTACAGCACAGGAAATTAACACACTGCATTTACATGCTACAGCATGGATGAGTTTCTAAAATAAAATGTTGAGCAAACTAAGGCAGTCACAAAAGAGTATTACTGTATTATTCTATGTAACTAAGTAAAAAATAAAAATCAAAACATATCTATGGTGGCAGAAGTTAGGTTAGTGTTTATCTTTGGTGGGGTATAGTCCGGAAGGGGTACAGGGGATTTGGGTTGTGTCAATGTTCCGTTTCTTTATCTGGGTCCTGTTTACATGAATGCATTCACAAGCACAAATTCATCAAACTGTATAGTTAATGTTTTGTGCAC
>NW_012143857.1:4544-5057 GCF_000956105.1 Propithecus coquereli | reverse complement strand
TGAAAAGATGGTTCTTTTCATAACAAAAAGCTTTACCCCATTCCCATATTACAGTGTTAAATACAATATTAAATTAGTTATCTTTTCTTCATTGAAACACTAATGAAATGTTAACAATGCCAAGAGTACCATGATATTATAATTTGTTGTATGGTTTAGTGTAAACAGCCCTGTGTTATTACTACTTAAAATATAACAATAATAGTAATCCATTATATTTACATAGCTCTAACTTTCAGGAGAGTATCCCTAAGTGTGATACATGTTTTTAGAAATTCCTTCAATAAATGTAGAAATAAAGACATATCATAACTCAACATATCATTGATTGAACAGTGTGACAACACTGTGTTCCTTGCTTGAGTAGTTGAATTAATTAGCTTCATTTACTGCAACCCATTACAGTTTCTTCTGTAGATTGCTCTATAATATGAAAATCCAGATGACAGCTAGTGAAATAAACCAAACAAGCATTGTGTCATATTGGATGCTAAGATAAAGATAAGTCTTAGA
>NW_012143857.1:0-594 GCF_000956105.1 Propithecus coquereli | reverse complement strand
GTGTGTGTATGTGTGTGTGTGTGTGTATGTGGGTGTGTGTGTGTGTGTGTATGGAGAGAAAGAGAGAGAGAGAGAGAAATAAAGAGAGAATGAGAAAACAAGGAACCTTGTGATCCATTGTTGTGCTCTAAGATTTTGCATAGTGTTTAAAATATGGGGATTGTTTTGCTCACTTCAAAATTAAAATAAAAAACACATGTACACATACATGTATATGTGTGTACACACGTTACAAGATATTTCCCACTCTTCATGATGTGTAATAATACTCTACTTAATAATACTCTACTTAGTGATTAAACTAAGTAAATAAACTTATCTATTAAAAACAATTGTCATTGTAATTGTACCAAACAACATCAAACATGCACATAGCATTATCTAAGTGCCACTAATTGGTTATTAAAAATGTAATTACTGCCTACTCTGTACGAGGCATTCTCATAAGTACTGATGATACTGCTTTCAATGAAAATATGTGGTTCATAATCTCATAAATCTTTAAAACTTTGTAGAAGGGACAGATATTTATAATAGTCACAAAAAATGACTATCCCATAGTTACACAATATGGAGGCACTTTGAAAGAAATGA
>NW_012143856.1:13359116-13359545 GCF_000956105.1 Propithecus coquereli | reverse complement strand
TTATTTATATGTTATGCAACAAAAGAAATTATACCTGGGTACTACATACTGCCATAAGCTACTAATTTTAGCTTCCCCCTTAGAATTAGTCAAACCTTAATTCAATCTTGATTTGTATGCACCTGTGTGATTCTTGAGCAAGTCTTTAACCTGTTAACACCTTTGTTCCTATGCCTTTAAAATGGTAGTAATGACAGAGCCTTCACAGAGTTGTTTTAAGGATAAAATCTGATTATGAAAAGCTCTTAGTACAATGACTTGACACAGTATCTGGCATGTGATAAGGGCTCAAAGTAGATAGTGGCAGTAGTCGTAGTAGTATAAATTTTTATGTCAGGTACCAGGAATCCCAGTGAGATTTATTATTTATAGATAGATTCATAACATGTAATTGTTTCAGGTTTTGGAGAAAGAGAATTTATACATTTT
>NW_012143856.1:13348652-13356481 GCF_000956105.1 Propithecus coquereli | reverse complement strand
AGCACTAGGGTGCTCACATGGCAGAAATACTCTCTAGGGATTAGGGGGATGGGGGATAAATCCACAACTAGAGGACACGGGGAGCACTGTAGGGGGGAGGGGCATGCCTTTTACCCGCACTTGGGTGAGGCAAAGACATAAAGTGTAACCATAATGTTTGTACCCTCACAATACCCTGGAATAAAAAACAAAAACAAAAACAACAACAAAAAAAACAACTTTCTTCTGCTTTTTTCCAGATCCTTATTGCAGACGATTCATGTTCTGCCACGTGGGGACCTCCCTGGGTCAATGTAGCCTACAGGGATCACACACATGCTTGCCTTCACCTATCTTTCATGTGTCATGATGCCTCCTGCTGCATTTTTTAACTTTCACACATCTCCAATTGAGAATCAGGCACTGACTCTAGTAACCCATGTACTCCAGAAATTCCAGATCAAATTTCCCAAGTGGTTGGGTTGAAGCCCTCCCACTTGTTTTGAGATGAATGGAAAGTACATATTTTCCCTCCCCACAGAGCTGGAGGATAGCATGGCCCTGCAACAATTCTCTCCCCAGAACTTTTCTCTCAAAGTCATCCTTGAATCACTCTCCCCACTGCCTCTTATATACCGTTGTAGTGGGTGATGGGCTAAGGCGTCTATTTTTGAGTCACCACTCAACAAGATCAGTGCAAATTCTCTGATCTCTCTTTTAAAGATAAGAACAATTATCCTCTTTTGTGCTCTGCTTTGGAGCTTCAACTAAAAGTAAAAGTCCCAGAACTATATACCTAATGGTTTAATGGCCCTGGAAAAATTTCTACAACAGTCACAATAGACTGTAGACCACAGACTTTTTGCAAACTAGTGGACTGCCAATATCAGGCAACTCAGCCACTTTTAAAAATAAGCATCCAAAAGAGTACTTCACACTGAATGGTGATAAAGCCATATGTTCTCTTTGTGATGTACCAATGAAAGGCAAATATAAATTTGAGCAGAGTGACATGAGGACTTTCCTATTGCATGTGAAGCACACATCCTAGAGTCAAGAGAATAGCAAGAGATGGAAAAATGCCTGATTCTCAATTTAACTATTGTGGAAAATAAATGTCTATAACTTAAAACAAAGGCAAGACGTGGATGTAAAAGCATACAAATTAAAGCTTAAAATAAATTTTTAAAAGAGATAAAAATTAAAGGTGATTCTCACTGAGGATTAGAAAATGGAAATTCTTTGATAATACAGTGAAAAAAGCAAGTAAATTGTAGGATAGGTTTTCTGCACTCTTTTAAATAATTTGAACAGTTTTTTTTTCCTATTGTAAAGTGCTAAGCATTAGCATCATTTTGCTCTTAAATTTGCATAATGAAATAAACCTAAAACATTTGGGAAAAATAAAATTAGAATATCAACCTGCTCTAAGCATAATCAAGACTATGAATAAGTAAATATTTGGTTTTAAAATTTTAGACAACTATTTGTGAGCAAATATGTGAAGGAAGAGTAGCTCTAGTGGCAAAATACAAAGGGACTGCAGAATATATGTGTGTATTATGTATGCATATATCATATATATCACATGTATATATGTTATATATGATTGAATATATATATATGTGTGTGTGTGTGTGTTCAAATGCAACCATAAGAACAATAGTTACTTATAGCAGAAGAGAGGAGCAAGAGGGGCTCAGGGCAAAAGGGTTAGGATGGCAGCTAGACTTCACCAAATATACTTTGTTTTGTAGATTTGACTTTTCAACCACCTACATATTTAAATTTGAAAAATTCAATCCAAGAAAGCCAAACTCAAAATTCAATAAATCTAACTGGGCATTTATTAGTGGAATAACCACACAGTAGGTGAAAAGTTTATTCTATTCCTGATAACTTAGACTCTCCTTTAGCTTCTATATATTAGAATAGTTAAAACTTCTTTCTTCAAACAACCCCATCAACAAATGAGCAAAGGAAATGAACAGAAACTTTTCAAATGAAGACAGAATAATGGCCAGAAAACATATAAAAAATGCTCAACATCTCTAATCATTAGAGAAATGCAAATCAAAACCACAATGAGGTATCACCTAACCCTGGTGAGATTGGCCTCTATCAAAAAATCACAAAACAACAAATACTGGCGAGGATGTGGAAAGACAGGAACACTCTTACACTGCTGGTGGGACTGCAAATTAGTGCAACCTCTGTGGAAAAGAATTTGGAGATACCTCAGAGAGCTAAAAATAGAAATTCCATTCGATCCAGCAATAGCACTATCAGGCATCTACCCAAAAGAGCACAAAACATTCTACGATAAAGACATCTGCATCTGAATGTTTATGGCAGCACAACTCACTATTGCAAGAATGTGGAAACAACCCAAGTGCCCGTCAATCCATGAGTGGATTATTAAAATTTGGTATATGTTTACAATGGAATATTACTCAATCATAAGAAACGACAGTGATCTAGAACTGCCTTTAAAATGGTAGTAATGACAGAGCCTTCACAGAGTTGTTTTAAGGATAAAATCTGATTATGAAAAGCTCTTAGTACAATGACTTGACACAGTATCTGGCATGTGATAAGGGCTCAAAGTAGATAGTGGCAGTAGTCGTAGTAGTATAAATTTTTATGTCAGGTACCAGGAATCCCAGTGAGATTTATTATTTATAGATAGATTCATAACATGTAATTGTTTCAGGTTTTGGAGAAAGAGAATTTATACATTTTCCCCAAGGCAAAAATCAGCAAAACAAACAAGAAAAGAACAAAAGGAAATAAATGCAAAGTCTTATTGAATAATAATAATGAAAAACCTGAGTCTTTGCTTGGAAACACCAACATATTTTCTTTTAAAATAACTGAAGAGCTTTTGTGAAATTCAGAATTTGGTTAATTGATAATAAACCTGGCATGTACTAAGACAGAGGACTTGTATTTATTGATAATTTTACTTTGGATATTGCAAAGTAAATCAGTACGATTACACAATGAGGGTGACTTCTTAAGTCTAAAAAGGAAACCTAAAAATATCACTGTTTAACTACGTAAGCCATGATTGAATTTTTTTTTTTTTGAGACAGAGTCTCACTTTGTTGCCCGGGCTAGAGTGAGTGCCGTGGCGTTAGCCTAGCTCACAGCAACCTCAAACTCCTGGGCTCAAGCAATCCTCCTGCCTCAGCCTCCCGAGTAGCTGGGACTACAAGCATGCACCACCATGCCCGGCTAATTTTTTCGATATATATTTTTAGTTGTCCAGCTAATTTCTTTCTATTTGTAGTAGAGACGGGGTCTTGCTCTTGCTCAGGCTGGTCTCAAACTCCCGAGCTCAAACAATCCACCCTCCTCGGCCTCCCAGAGTGCTAGGATTACAGGCGTGAGCCACCGAGGCCGGCCCATGATTGAATTTTTAACTGTAATGTGTAGTGGATTTTAAACTCAGCTCAACTAATGACATGGTTTTGAAATGGCTTTGTGGATTCTGAAAAGCTAAATTTTCAGTACCCTCATTGACCACAAAACTACTTCAGATTTCTGCCTTTGTACACATATAGATATTACTCTGCATTTTTCCTAAATAGCTTATAACTTATATAAGATTTTGATATACTCTAAATATGTTGAATAAATACATGCACTTAGATCAGGCAATATAGTATTAGAATCTATTTTGAACTTTAATTCTTAGAAACCTATTTTGAAGTATCATGCAAACTCTAGTTGGCTATACTGATCTGCTCTCCTAGGAAATTATTTCAAATTGCAGGCTTCAGGGTAAACACATGGCATATATCATAAATAAAATTATCTTCCTAACAGAGAACTGCTTTTGCAATTTATGCAATAGCCACCTTCCTGGGCCTTTCTTCTTCAATTTGCATAGACCTAGACAAAACCAAAATTACGTTATGTCATTCTTGTGCTTGAAACTCTTCAGTGACTTATGGATGCCCTTAGAAAAAAGTCCAAATTTCTTACTATGGCCTTTTAAAGCCTTACAGTTCTGTTACTTGCCTACCTCCCAGACAACTTCCTCCCTGCTCTGAGCCTCTCTCTATAAAATCCAGCCAATATTTGTAATAGCAGAAAACCCAGAAATAACCAAATATCTGTCATAAAGTAATTGGTTGTATAAACTATGGTATGTCCACCCAATGGAGCACTATGGAGTACTGCACACTTTCTCTGTGTACATATATACATATATGTGTGTATTATGTATGCATATATCATATATATCACATGTATATATGTTATATATGATTGAATATATATATATGTGTGTGTGTGTGTGTTCAAATGCAACCATAAGAACAATAGTTACTTATAGCAGAAGAGAGGAGCAAGAGGGGCTCAGGGCAAAAGGGTTAGGATGGCAGCTAGACTTCACCAAATATACTTTGTTTTGTAGATTTGACTTTTCAACCACCTACATATTTAAATTTGAAAAATTCAATCCAAGAAAGCCAAACTCAAAATTCAATAAATCTAACTGGGCATTTATTAGTGGAATAACCACACAGTAGGTGAAAAGTTTATTCTATTCCTGATAACTTAGACTCTCCTTTAGCTTCTATATATTAGAATAGTTAAAACTTCTTTCTTCAAACAACCCCATCAACAAATGAGCAAAGGAAATGAACAGAAACTTTTCAAATGAAGACAGAATAATGGCCAGAAAACATATAAAAAATGCTCAACATCTCTAATCATTAGAGAAATGCAAATCAAAACCACAATGAGGTATCACCTAACCCTGGTGAGATTGGCCTCTATCAAAAAATCACAAAACAACAAATACTGGCGAGGATGTGGAAAGACAGGAACACTCTTACACTGCTGGTGGGACTGCAAATTAGTGCAACCTCTGTGGAAAAGAATTTGGAGATACCTCAGAGAGCTAAAAATAGAAATTCCATTCGATCCAGCAATAGCACTATCAGGCATCTACCCAAAAGAGCACAAAACATTCTACGATAAAGACATCTGCATCTGAATGTTTATGGCAGCACAACTCACTATTGCAAGAATGTGGAAACAACCCAAGTGCCCGTCAATCCATGAGTGGATTATTAAAATTTGGTATATGTTTACAATGGAATATTACTCAATCATAAGAAACGACAGTGATCTAGAACCTCTTATACTCTCCTGGATTAAACTTAAGCCCATTATCCGAAGTGGGGCACCACAAGAGCAGAAGAACGGGCTCCACTTGTACTCACCATCAAATTGGTACTAACTGATGAGCACTAGGGTGCTCACATGGCAGAAATACTCTCTAGGGATTAGGGGGATGGGGGATAAATCCACAACTAGAGGACACGGGGAGCACTGTAGGGGGGAGGGGCATGCCTTTTACCCGCACTTGGGTGAGGCAAAGACATAAAGTGTAACCATAATGTTTGTACCCTCACAATACCCTGGAATAAAAAACAAAAACAAAAACAACAACAAAAAAAACAACTTTCTTCTGCTTTTTTCCAGATCCTTATTGCAGACGATTCATGTTCTGCCACGTGGGGACCTCCCTGGGTCAATGTAGCCTACAGGGATCACACACATGCTTGCCTTCACCTATCTTTCATGTGTCATGATGCCTCCTGCTGCATTTTTTAACTTTCACACATCTCCAATTGAGAATCAGGCACTGACTCTAGTAACCCATGTACTCCAGAAATTCCAGATCAAATTTCCCAAGTGGTTGGGTTGAAGCCCTCCCACTTGTTTTGAGATGAATGGAAAGTACATATTTTCCCTCCCCACAGAGCTGGAGGATAGCATGGCCCTGCAACAATTCTCTCCCCGGAACTTTTCTCTCAAAGTCATCCTTGAATCACTCTCCCCACTGCCTCTTATATACCGTTGTAGTGGGTGATGGGCTAAGGCGTCTATTTTTGAGTCACCACTCAACAAGATCAGTGCAAATTCTCTGATCTCTCTTTTAAAGATAAGAACAATTATCCTCTTTTGTGCTCTGCTTTGGAGCTTCAACTAAAAGTAAAAGTCCCAGAACTATATACCTAATGGTTTAATGGCCCTGGAAAAATTTCTACAACAGTCACAATAGACTGTAGACCACAGACTTTTTGCAAACTAGTGGACTGCCAATATCAGGCAACTCAGCCACTTTTAAAAATAAGCATCCAAAAGAGTACTTCACACTGAATGGTGATAAAGCCATATGTTCTCTTTGTGATGTACCAATGAAAGGCAAATATAAATTTGAGCAGAGTGACATGAGGACTTTCCTATTGCATGTGAAGCACACATCCTAGAGTCAAGAGAATAGCAAGAGATGGAAAAATGCCTGATTCTCAATTTAACTATTGTGGAAAATAAATGTCTATAACTTAAAACAAAGGCAAGACGTGGATGTAAAAGCATACAAATTAAAGCTTAAAATAAATTTTTAAAAGAGATAAAAATTAAAGGTGATTCTCACTGAGGATTAGAAAATGGAAATTCTTTGATAATACAGTGAAAAAAGCAAGTAAATTGTAGGATAGGTTTTCTGCACTCTTTTAAATAATTTGAACAGTTTTTTTTTCCTATTGTAAAGTGCTAAGCATTAGCATCATTTTGCTCTTAAATTTGCATAATGAAATAAACCTAAAACATTTGGGAAAAATAAAATTAGAATATCAACCTGCTCTAAGCATAATCAAGACTATGAATAAGTAAATATTTGGTTTTAAAATTTTAGACAACTATTTGTGAGCAAATATGTGAAGGAAGAGTAGCTCTAGTGGCAAAATACAAAGGGACTGCAGACCCTATTTATGATGCCCCTCAAAACCCATGTTTACCTCAAGTGGGTTTTTTGTTATCTTCAAATACACTTTTCATGGCTAGCCTTTTTTCACAGTCTAAGGTGAGGCACAAGAAAGTTCAATTAAAAAGTATAATTGATTTTCCATCTAAATTATCAGAAAAACACTCATATACAAACAAATATAAAATATATATGTAGGGTAGAACTAAATATATTTTCTACTTTGAAAATGGAATATTTTCTTTATGTCCATTTGTCCAGTGAGATATATATTTTATCTACCTCTATATTATAAAAGGGTACGCTCAGGAGTTGAAGGCAACTTTTTGTTGCAAAGAAAATCCTTCCAATGACTTCAAAGGGAACTTCTTTTCTAAACAAAAACATAATAAAGGATATTGGCTCAGAATTGAGATGGTAAATATCGAATGTGAATATTATTAGGTAATTTATTTATTCAGTAAGTGAGATTGTGGTTGATGTCCCAACATCTGTGCATTTCTCACATATATGTAGGTGTTATGCAATTTATCAAATTGTCCCTAAATCCAAGAAAGGAGACTTGAGGGTTCCAAGGCAATCATGAAATTCCTGCTTCTCGTATCAGCATTCAGGAATTTAAGCATAAGCCAGCTAGTGCATTGCATTTCCCTGGTGACAATTATTGGGCATATACTTTTAATGGCCCAGTTAATCAAATGGAATAACATTTTTTTGTGCTGTTAGGGCAGAGGTGTTTTCTTTCTCTTGACCTGGTTGTGAACAAGAAAACATGTGGCTTTGATTGGTACTTGTAACCATGTTAAAACCTTGAGATTGGACGCTGCCATCGATTGAAACTATACATGGTAGAATGGAGAGACCAAAAGAGCTGGTCCTTAATGATAGATTATTCAAGCCTGGGATGTCTTGTCATGTAGGCCAAACATTCCTTTGTTGTTTAGGCCACTTTGAATTGGCTTCTGTGTAAAATATGGCTGAAATTATCTTAACAGATCTGTAATTAGGATAAAAGTTTGGTTCCCTAATATTAAATAGTTGCCAAGAACAGTTAACTAATGTT
>NW_012143856.1:13345331-13348227 GCF_000956105.1 Propithecus coquereli | reverse complement strand
TACATATATAATATTAGTAAGTGAGGGGAATATCAATGTTTATGTGTGTGTGCTTCTTACTGTCCAAGGACAAAATTTCCCTGTACAAAATTTTTATGACCCTTTCTCCCTCTTCTCCCTGCAGTAGGTCAGCAGCACAAAACTTAATCCTTAGCTTTTTTATATCTCAGTTGTCCTGCATGCAAATTAGTGTTACCAATATTTCTGCAGATCATTGATCTATGATCAAGCATCTTAAAATTATTAGTTAGCTCTAAATTAAAAGAAAAGCACTAATAATACAATCTTTTCTTATGAAATAAATGTATTTTTAGGAATATTCTGCAACATCAGTGGAACAAGAAAATGTATTAATACTTTCCTTTCCTAAATATATATATAGTGGCTTTCTATTATGTTTGAATCACTGTACTATATTTGCTCCATCTGTTTTTTTGGGTATACAGGTTTTGGGGTCTTGTGTACAAGTAGGATCAAAGCACAAAAATGTTTATGAATAAATAATTCAATGTGATTTCTTTCATCTTTGCTCTGTAATTTCAAATACATATATGTATGTGTGTATGTGTATGCAGATACAGACACCTACGCATATATATTTGACTATGACATTTGCAGTAACCTAAGTTACTTGTTATGTGACTAACAATAAATATTTCATGTCTGATTGATTTCCTTGTAATAAATATTACTACCATCCTCTTGATCCAGCATTAACTTGTCCTGCAAACTGTAATTTAGTCCTACTTTATATACATTTATTATATATGTAATATATAATAAATATATATATATTAAATATATAACATATAATATATTTAACACTCATTGCTTTTCAATACATTTTTCAGTGATGGGACATTTTTTTTTTAAGTCAAAATGTTTGTGTTGGCCAATTTTTGGAATGTTACATTTAGATTTCTTTTTCAATAGTGTTGGATTTGTATTAATAAAAAGACACTGTCGTTTTTCTTCTCTGACTCTTCCTAATGATGTGAGGTACCAGCCTGTGAGAGGGTTGAGCCCTGCTTTCTGATAACAGAATGATACAATAATGTTAGTTAATTTCTAAGAAGATAGCAACTTTGATTTGGACTATATGCTAATGAGTAGAGAGATTGTCACCCTTATTGCCTTATAAATTAGTGAATGAACACCTAGAACATATGTTAGAACACTTTAGAAAATGGATTGTTTAATGTTCGCTACATATAAAGTTAAAAATGTGACTTGAAGAGATCTACTTGATAGAAAAGTATGATGCTTGCATTTAACTTTATCATAGTAATTAATCAAATATTTCCTTTTGGTTCTTTTAAATGTTGTGGACTTAATTGTTTAATTGTCAACAATATCACAGACAACTGAAGATTATCTTAGAAAACCACTTTGGGCCCAGCTGTCAGGAGAACTGGAATGTCTTATTTCCCCACTCTAGGCATTTCCACTAAAGCATAATCAGATTCCCTCCAACCCTAGGGCTATTTGCAGTTCGGATGTCAGGAACAGCTGTCAAGTCCAGAAGGTGTTCAGTAAGATTCTCCCACCAGGAAGGGGTTTGAGGGAGTGGTTGGAGGAGGCGGCATAGCTTTGGAATATATTAGGGAGACAGCACAGCTCTACGACAGAGTGTTCCACAATACATAACTAGTCCAAGGGGGAGGGTCAACAAATCCCTCATATATTGAAAATTTAAATTTAACAGAATATTTTGAAAGGTTGAAATAAAGTATGCATTGCATGTAAAGTAGGTTACATGTGGAAATTGACATAGCCACAAAATAAAATTTATGAGGAAGATATATTTATTCAGACTAAAATGAAGATACCTGGTAGAGTTTTAGGTAAATATTTACTTTACTGTAGAAAATGGGCCTTTTTAAATTTCATATTTTAAGCACTTTCCTTAACTCAAGGGGATTTCCACTGTCAAATGCTGGCTTATTTGCATTTATGTGGTAAAATGTTGCCATCATGTGGCCAGTCTGCCTATCACACCCTCCTCTTTCCTCTCGGAGAGACTATATTTTTGGCTGTTTTTACATGGTGCTTGAGTGTTTGTGGCAGATATCGTGTTTATTGGGGTCATTATTTTAGCGAAATAACATATGAAGCATATCAATTAAAATAGACATTAAAATAAGTTTACTGTTACTGTCACAAAATTGGATTTTAATTTGTGTCTTCTGGTGCTCTTAGAATTTTTCCTTTTTATAGTCAAATTATTCAAGCTACAAGTCTCAAATTTTTTGCCGGTGCTCTCTTTAGAGTCCAGCTATTGATTTTGTTTTGCTTTTTAATGTTTCTATCTACTCTGAAAATCATCTCAAGTTACCAAAAAGTCCATTTGTAGACAGTTTAGAACTATTTCTAATGCATACCCCATTTTAAACAATAGGGGGCATTATGATGTCATGTTTTTGGTTTTCTCTAAGAAGGAAAGTGTTTTCTTTCATAGTAAAAAACCCTGGTTTTTCTTCTTGATAAGAATACTTCTCTAAATTCAGAAGCATGTTTGTTTTATTTTGACAGTATTGGCAATGAGTATCAGCCTCATTATATGTCTTTGGGGGATCTAATTTCTTAGAGAAAATACTATATTCGTTTACCACTATTTTGAGATATGCACATATTTCTAAATTGAGATAAAAATCCAAGTAAATTTAAATTTAATTCAGAGATAATAGTTTTAAAACATAACTTTGTTTTTTCATTAAACTGAGAAATTTTGTCATTTTCAAGTGTTTTTAAATGAATCTTTTTCATTATATATTACCATGAACTTTAATTTTAAAGTTAAACATTAAGGTTAAAAAATCATGAAACTGTATGCTTAGCTATTTAAAAGTTTGAAATCTTTAGACAACTAGGGTACAAATTGTTAAAACAAAAATAT
>NW_012143856.1:13319022-13345167 GCF_000956105.1 Propithecus coquereli | reverse complement strand
TTTCAATGGTAAGCATCTCCTCCATATTTCTTCAAACAGTCATAAATAAACTAAGGATAAGACAACTTCCATCTAAGGCCATAATTTCTGTCTCCATCTAATATAGTATAACAGTTGTTAAGGCTTTTATGTTTTATTGAAATTATAGGTATTACATTACTATGCTCTCTTTATCTCTTATAAAAATTAAAACATTAAATAATATTCTAAAGTCGACTTTTGATTTGCTTTCTCAGGCTCAGTCCTCTTTGTCAGATAGAGGTAATCATAATTATGATTTTTCTGTATATACTGAATTTTTAATGATTCAGGTGAAAGTGACCTCTAATGTATCTTTTCTACATATTTCTAGGCATTAGGAGCCATATTTAGCAGATAATTTTTATATCTATTTTTTAAAAATGTCAGGTTGGTAGCTTGAAATTAACCACGATGGAGTGTTTACACCATACAAATAAGCAAACTGTACAAATCTGGGCTTTTTGTTCCCCCTCTGGAGAGCTTGTTATTAGTATACCAGTGGGTGTTTCTTACTTGGGACTACAATTGGCATCTAGTTAGAAAGATGGGAAGATGTTTAGCATCTCTGGTCCCTACCCACTGAATACCAATAGCAAACCCTAGTCGCTGAATAAATAAAAATGTCCCCACAGGTTTCCAAATGTTCGCTAGGATATATCACCCCTTAAAAATGTCACCAACTCCTAAAGGATAACTAAGCCATTTGTGACAGTGCAATAATGAAAATTCTCAGTTTAGGTCAGAACTTAGACACAGAGATACTGTTAGGTTTAGAAAAATAAATTGGAACAAATTGATTAAGGGATTTAAATTGACGTCTATGTTGTTTAACTTCTTGTTCACATGGAGGTCTTTCTATTGATATGACCAGAATGTTGAGAGACAAAAAGACAGGAAACCAACCAGGAAACTATAAGGTATATGTGTTGTTTTGCTAGCCAATAGCATTTGTTTTTCTCCTGACAACATTACATTTTAAGTGCCCTCTAGATTCTAGAGTTGTGCTGCCCAATATGGTAGTCGCTAGCCACATATGGCATTGAGCAGTTGAAACAAGGATAGTGCAATTAAGGAACTGAAGTTTTAATTAAATTATACACTGAAAGTGTAAAATATGAACCAAATTTTAAAAACTTATTCCAAATTTAAAGAAAATGAAAAATATCTGATCCATTGATAATTATTTATATAGAGATATTGAGATAATCTTTGAGATATATTGGGTTACATAAAATACATTATAATTATAATATAATTTATATTATAATTAATGTTAACTTTATTTCTTATGTTTTTAATGTGTCTCCTCAAACATTTAAAATTACATATGAAACTCAGATTACGTTTCTAGTAGAAAGTGCTGCTCTAGAAAGAACATCTCTTTTTCTTTCTAACCCCATGCAGTTCTGGTGTTCTTGATTCCATTCCAGCTCTGGAGGTAGGCAGTGATTCAGACCTGGCCAATCAAAGGACTGTCTCTTTTCAGTGAAGGTTGCATGACTCAATTTCAACCAAAGCCAGCTTAAAGCAGATTGGTAGTCTTTAAGTGGATATTATATTATACGGCATAAAACATTAGAGTGAGATAGACATTGACTGAAATTCAATCTCAGCTACTAATTAGTTCTATGATGTGTCAGTGACTTAGGATCTTTGACCCATAGAGTCTTTTACTGAAAAATTGGGACACAAATATGTCTTACTTGGTTGTCATGAAGATTAAGTCAGATACAGTATACAAAGCATTTAGTGGTGTTCCTTCCACAATGTTCAACATATAGTGGAGTTTTAACATCATTGTGATAATAGCGACTATTTATTTTAGGCAGGAACTACATACGAAATTCTGAGAAGATTTAAAAGGCCCTAAGTCTTAAACCTCAGGCATTCTTCTCTGAAATGTAATACAAATGTGTCTTAATAACAATCAAAGAAGCATAATTTTAAACAGTATTTTAATAGGGTTTTTTTCCAAATTAATAAAATAAAATAGCCAATTTTTTCAGTGTTTTTGAAATTATTTTTCTCTTCCCTGTGTAAAAGTTAATTCAGTGATTTTAACAAAAATATAAACATAAAGGGATAATTCTCTTAAATTGGAATAATTTGTTGCTAAATTTTTCTGTACTTGTCATATAGTTATGTGCATTCTTTGATACTTATTAAGAAATCTGGAAAACATAAATGATATTGGCTTATTGATGTCACCTCATCAACTGATTGTGTTAATAAAAAGAAGTTTTATTAGCATGTGGTATTGAATTTGTTTTGAAATTTAGTCTTTCCTAATGATATGCAAGGTTCAAACCCTCAATAACCTGGTTCTCATCATTTCCAAGTGAGTCTTCTTAGTTTTCTATGTGACCTTCAATTGAATTTTTATTTAAATTTGGCAAGTAAATGCTAGTGTATTATGAGTAAAATTAGGAATTATGATACACATTTTAAGCTAAAAACTAGAAATATATTGATAACAATTAATTTACATGCTGGTGTTACTGAAAACAGCTTTGTATAACCAACCACCTACCCAATTTAGGCAACCAAAGCAAAAATGGACAAATGGAAGCTAAAAAAGCTTCTATACAGCAAAGGAAACAATCAACAAAGTGAAGAGAAAACCCATAGAATGGGAGAAAGTATTTGCAAACTACACATCTGACAAGGGATTAATAACTAGAATATATAAGGAGCTCAAAGAATTCAATAGGAAAAAAAATGGGCAAAAGATCTGAACAGACATTTCTCAAAAGAAGAACTACAAATGGTCAACAGTAATATGAAAACATGCTGAACACCACTAGTCACCAGAGGAATGCAAATCAAAACAACAATGAGATATCATCTCACCTCAGTTAGAATGGCTGTTATACTAAAGACAGGCAATAACGAATACTAGTGAGGATGTGGAGAAAGGGAAGCCCTTGTATACTGTTGGTAGGAATGTAAATTAGTGCAACTACTGTAGAGAACAGTATGGAGGTTCCTCAAAAAACTAAAACTAGAACTGTCATATGACCCAGCATTCTCACTGTCAGATATATATTCAAAGAAAGAAAATCAGTCTATTGAAAAGATATTTGCACTCCTGTGTTATTATAGCACTGTTCACAAAAGCTGAGATTTTGAATCAACCTAAGTGTCCATCAATGGATGAGTGGATAAAGAAAATGTGGTACTCACACACAATAGAATATTATTCAGCCATTAAAAAATAATGAAATCCTGTCATTTGCAACACCATGGATAAAACTGGAAAATATTATGTGAAGTGAAATAAGCCAAGCACAGAAAGACAAATTTTGCATGTTCTCACTCGTATGTGGGAGCTAAAAGTTAAAACAATTGATCTCAAGAGACAGAGAGTAGAATGATGGTGACCAGGGGCTGAGGAGGGTAGCAGGGAGGAGGGATAAAGTGAGGATGGTTAATGGGTGCACAAATACAGTTAGATAGAATGAACAATATCTGATAGCACAACACAGTGATTACAGTCATCAATAAATTACGATGTACTTTAAAATAACTAAAAGAGTGGAACTGTAATGTTCCTAACCCAAAGAAATGATAAATGCTTGATAGAAAACCCATTTACCCTGATTTGATTATTACACATTGTATGCCTGTATCAAAACATCACATATACCCCATAAATATATGCTATTATTCACCAATGATATTAAAAATAAAAAAATTTAAAACATGAAAAAATAACCCATAAATTCATGGCTCAGTCACTATGAACAACTATTTCTGACTATCTTTGAGTCAAGTAAAAACATTTACCTTTTGAGTCAAGTGCATTCTAATATATGTAAACTTTTACAAAATATCATATTTTACTTTTGGTAAATTATAATTTATTTTAGATGGTCCAAGTTTTAATTAAATCACCCTCAGTGATATTGAAATATTTCAATAATTTCAATTTTAAAAGTTTATAAACATCTAGATTTTAAAATCTATGTTTTAAATTATAAAGATAACCCAGAAAAATATTTAATGATTGTGGTTTAGATTTTACTCTGTCCTCTGATCTACTTACGATACTGAAAAGGTTTTGAAAAATATTTGATCTTCCGTAACTTCTACCTTGATAAAGTCCAAAAGAACTGAACACTGGGAAAGCATTATTTTAGTAAATAAAAAATTGAATTTTTTTTATTTATTAAAAGTTATCTGGAATAAGGTAACCTTTCTTATTATGATAGAAATTTCTCAGGGGGCCAAAATATGATTTTGAAAAATGAGTCCCCCCGTGATGTACTTGTTATATTCAACTCAGACACAAGTCACTGAACAAGTAGAGATAGTTCAGTGCTCTTGACAACAACAAAAATATTACCTAGTGGAAGAAAGAAAGATAGGTTCTTTTAATTGTATAATAGTGGAAGGATACTTGCATAATTACAGGGCAACAGTGACAGCTGCTACAATGTCCCCTATCATTCACCACAGGTGGTAATTTACCTATGTACTTCCTATTCATTTGAATGGAAAACAGTAGGGGGTGCCCCTTCTGAATACTATATAAGTGCAGACATTTTAAGCAACTGTCATTGAAGATTTCTCATTTTAATATTCTGTAAAATTATGCATTTTTTTATACTGGACTTTCCTATCCAACAGAGCTTGTAAGTGCTATGCTTAAGTATTAATACTTGTCTCCTTGCTTTTCCTCTGAAATTATTACCTCATTATTTGCATATTCCAAGTCACATGTGAAGGATAACACAGCAAAATCTCCTTGATTGTTGAGCTATGGGTCTAATGAAAATACTGGATAAAATCTTATATTTTCCCCAACATTTCTAAATGTACTAAGGAGAGTGGCATGAAAAAACTAGATATCAAATATACTTTGAGTTCAGCTGTATTTTGTAAAATTGACTTCAGTAGTCATCTTACTTGCAAATATTTTCAAAATACTTTTAATATGCATTTACTTATCATAGAAAGTGGCTTTCTAATCTCAACCTGAGAAGAGACCTCTGGACTATGAAACAAACAAAATGGCTCCTGCATTATTGAAGCTGTTGGTTTAGAACTTCAAAGTTTAAGCCATACATTATCTTCAAGAAAGGTCCTTAGCTTTTGATCAAAAGCTCTTTTCTCTTACTTAACACACAATTTGGGTTTTTTTGTTTTTATGATTATTTTTAATTGAAACAAAATAATTGTACATATTTATGGGGTATAATGTGATATTTTGATACATATATACAACATGTAATGGTTAAATCAGGGTAATTAGCATATCTAGCATCTCAAAAAATATCATTTCTTTGTGTTGGGAACATTCAAAATCCACTCTTCTAGCTATTGAAATTATATTAATAAATTGTTGTTAATTATAGTCACCCTAGCACACAATTCTTAAATACATAAAGTAAGAGCTTTTTTTCCTAATATAGAGGCAATTAGAAACATCGAAGAAGAAAAGACTAGATAGGAGAAAAAAGGTTTATTTTTATAGTGTACCAACTCAACTTTCTACTACTTTCTATGGACTACCCAAGTTTTCAGCATTGGAATTAATCACCCCATCCTCTGATCTCCCAGAACACTTTATAAAAATGAATTTACATTATGATAAGGGTTGATACTAGAAATAGTTAATAATTGGCATGATGCTGGCCAAATCCAGGAGCAAAGGCTTAGAGCTCCTCCCCTACGCTGGTCACTAACTCCTTAGTTGCTGGATTCTGGGGAATTTTATGGCATCCCAGCACACTGGCTGCTAAGATGACAGGGAAGTGCTCAGAGTTAAAAGGCAGTAGTTATTTGCCAAGCAGTGTGAATATTTCAGGGTAGGGCCTATTACTTACTCATCTTAATATCTCCAACTGGCAGAGGACCAGGCAAGTTGTTGGTAACTCAATAAGTAGGCTTTGAGTTTAATGTACTTTTTACCAGAAAATTTTGTAAAAATTTAGATTCATATCAGTGTATATTTTACTTAAAATTCTGACCCTATAATTTTTCTAAAGTAGGATAAAAGAAATGATTCCAACATAGAGAGGGTAAAGAGAAGAGGATATTACAGCCAGAGGACTCAGCTTGGACTAGCAAACTTTGGATTACAAATGCTGTTTGCCAGACATCTATTCTTGCAGTTCAACAGAGATGCCAAAGAGATGGAAATGAGCAGATAAAAGTAAAATTAGTTATTTTTAGAGGTGTGATATTCTGTTATGAATTAAACAAAACAAGGGCATTTTGGAATGTTTTGGGTTTTATTCTTTGCTCTTTGTACAATGTTTGTGTTTTCTTTTAGTCAAAATTCAGTTTCCTTTTCATTTACCTCTTGTCTCCTGGCCTGTTGGTGTCCTAGTTAGTGGAAAAGATGTATGACAGTTTGAAGAAGAAACTGAGAGTTTCGGTTTTGGTATTACTATATAATATCAAAAGCTGACTGCTTATTTTTATCCATATTTTATAATCAACCCAGATAATAATCTCCAAATAAAGTCATAGGTCACTTAAGGATGGGGAGGCATTCTGTGAAATGTGTTATTAAGTGATTTGTGAACATCATAGAATGTACTTACACAAACCTAAATGGTATAGCCTGCTACACAACTAGGCTATATTGTATAGCCTGTTGCTCCCAGGGTACAAACCTGCACAACATATTACTGTACTGAATACTGTAGGCAATTGTGAAGTGATGGTAAGTATTTGTGTATCTAAACATAGAAAAGGTACAGTAAAAATACAATATTATGGTCTTATGAGATCAGTCATATATGTCATCTATCATTGACCAAAATGTCATTATATGACATATGACTATAATAACAGGCCACATGTAATATCATGCAACAAGGGATTATTTTGCATAATTTTTCCAAAAACTGAATTATACCATGAGGTATGTCTTAGATACTTAGAGTTGAGGGTGAGATGAATATACTGAACATTTATATTTAATTGTAATCATGGTAGCTAAGGTTCTTTTCACTGTATATTACATTAGCTAATGAAATTGGTGAGCATTACTTGAACAAATCATAAGATTCACTCCAATACATTAAATAGGGTTCATTAATGTGGACTTCTACTCAAAGAAAGGGCGAACAAAGTTTATTTCTGCTCTCAGCCCAACTGCTTTCTCCACCATGTAAATGGTTATTTCTAAGTTTCAAATTACAGTGAACACACAGTTTGGCATTTTATTGTTTTCATTGTAATCTAATTCAGACATGATTGCCTATTAGGAAATTATGAGATCTTCCTTCCTTCCTTTCTTCCCTGTCTCCTTCCTCCCTGTCCTTTGTCCTTTTGTTCTTTCTTTAATTCTTTCTTTCTATAGTTTTATCTAGGCCTCACTGACATACAGTAATGCACACATATTTAATGGGGACAATTTGATATTTGGACATATATAGTAAACATATCCATCATCCTCCAAAATTTCCTTGTGTCCCTTTGTAATCCCTTCCTCACACCCCTTGCCAACCCCCATCTTTGAGCAACTACTGATCTACTATGAAAGTGTTCTCATTTTGATAGTTTAGTATTATAGATTCTTATTTTTATAAAGAAAGTTGAATGCCCAGCTTAATTTACACAGATTTAGTGTGTAGGTAGATTGACTTTATACAGTAAAGAGAACAGCATAAATACAATTCAATCAGATGCATGTAAACTAAAAAAGGTCAAAATAAAATAAAATAAATATGCTCTTTCATAATGGTAGTTGCCATTCTATTACTACAGGAAACTAATGTTTTATATTTAATGTCTTTAAGTAACTACTCATAAATATAGATTCTAGCATGTTGTATTTTCCCAAGTTCAAGGATTAACTTTCCCAAGTTTATAGGCTATTAATAAAACCAAAATTTCCAGTTATACATTAAGACTGCAGACCTCAACCCCCAGGCCATGGACTAGGTTGCACGCTCCTCATGAGAATCTAATGCCTGATGATCTGAGGTGGGGCTGAGGCAGTGATGCTAGCGCTGAGGAGTGGCTGCAAATACAGATTATCATTAGCAGAGAGGTTTGACTGCACAGAAGCCATAATAAATCAATTGCTTGCAGACTCGTATAAAAACCCTGTCAGTGAGTGGCAAGTGACAATGTAATAATAATAGAAAGTAAGGGCACAATAAATGTAATGTCCTTGAATCACCCCTAAACCATCCCCCTTCCTCAGTCCTTGGAAAAATTGTCTTCAATGAAACCAGTTCCTACTGCCAAAAAGGTTGTGGACTGCTGCATTAAAACATTTATTTGTAGGTTAGGGAATAATGGAT
Organism: Propithecus coquereli; assembly: GCF_000956105.1. Classification (NCBI taxonomy): domain Eukaryota; kingdom Metazoa; phylum Chordata; class Mammalia; order Primates; family Indriidae; genus Propithecus; species Propithecus coquereli. The sequence continues at coordinate 13,336,882 of NW_012143856.1, read as the reverse complement.
AGAAAACCTAATGGAAATATTGATCTTCTAAAATCTGGGTCTAGAATTTGTTGTTATTATATTAAATATTAAGAAATTTCCATAGGTGGTTTAGAGTACCCTTTAGTTTTTAACATTCTTTTCTGTTTTTTTCTACTTTTCCTTACTTTGTGATTTGAGTCAAAAGGTGAAAAAAAGTACTTTATGGTGTGTATTTTAGCTATTGCTTTACCCACTGCATGCTTTCCAGTGAGGAGGCACGGAGTTGACTTTGTCCTAGTTACAGGAGTGTGGGAATCAGGATTCATGTTTGTCTCTGTGCATGTGCTTGTGAAGAAATAGAATAGAAATAGAATTTCATTTCTGGACATCTTCTGTTTCTATATCTGTAAAATGCAAATAATGGCTGCAAAGTTGTGTTAAAGAAAAGAGGATATTTGTAAAAAGAATCTGGCACATAATTTGTAGCACCTAGGATGTTAGCTGTTATTGCTAGTTAAACACCTTTATATTTTAGTAGTATTTGAATCAAAATGTACACATACTTTCCACCCCCAACCTACTTGCCCTTTAGAAAATGGCTATTGATTTTTTGAACTGTGGAAGGTATAGCTGTATCTGGTCAAGAAAATCTCTTGGATTGTCAAGCTATTGAGTTAGCTGCCAGGAAACAGCCATGAGCGGGTCACCTCTGATTAGAACTGACATCTAAGACTTTTTAAAATGAGATCCTTCCCAGCCTGCACATGTACTCCATTTTATTGTTTATAGAATTGCAAACCCTGTTACTTAAAATAGCACGGACACTACATTTACTTTCTGCTGACAATTAATACAATTAAGAATAATTAAAAGTTCAGGCACTACTAATTTCCTCATAAAATATCCTGGAAGCTCATACAGCTACATGGATTGAAAATGATGGATGCTAGTTTCACAAGGTCTGGGGGCTGATGCCCCAACCTCAGATTATTTGTTTCTCTTTCATGAGGAGATAAGCAGAGAAATTGAGAGTTCCATGACAGGAAAGTGAATGACATAATATTTAACAAAAGAATGGCTCTGGTGGAGGTTGGGAAGAAAGACTCCTGGTCCATCAATACATGAGTGGATTAATAAAATGTGGTATATGTATACCATGGAGTACTATTCAGCTTTAAGAAACAATGGTGATATAGCACCTCTTATATACTCCTGGAAAGAGCTGGAACACATTCTACTAAGCAAGGTATCCCAAGAATGGAAAAACAAGCGCCACATGTACTCACCATTAAATTGGTATTAGCTGATCAACACTTAAGTGCACATATAAGAATAACATTTATTGGATGTTGGGAAGGGGGAGGGGGGTGGGGAGGAGGAGGGGAAGGGCATATGCACAAAAAATGAGTGCGATGCACACCTCCTGGGAAATGGACACACTTGAAGCTCAGACTTGGGAGGGAGGGAGGGCAAGGGCATCATACGTAACCTAATCATCTGTACCCCCATAATATGCTGAAATTAAAAAAAAAAAAGACTTCTGGTCCTTCACTACAATAATTTCTGAAGCACTGCTTTAAGAGGAAATCTTTGTGCATAAGCAGATAACAACTTATGTGATCTGACTTCCTCTTCTTCTTTTTTTTTTTTTTTAAAGACAGGGTTTTGCTCTGTCGCGTAGGCTGGAGTTCAGTGGTATAATCACAGCTCACTGCCACCTCAAACTCCTGTGCTCAAGTGATCCTCCTGCCTCAGCCTCCCAAGTAGTTGGGACTACGGCACACGCCGCGACACCTGGCTAACTTATTTTTTGTAGAAACAAGGGTCTCCCTGTGTTGCCCAGGCTGACCTCGAACTCCTGGCCTCAAGTGATCCTTCTACTTTGGCCCCCAAAGTGGTGGGATTATGGGTGTTAGCCACTTTGCCCTGCCTGGTCTGCCTTCTTGAGACCTGGGTTGCCGCCAATCCTTTCTCCAAGCACTTGTTACAAAATAAGATTTTATATTTAGAATTTCACTTCATAGAGATGTAGACTTAAAAATGATCAGATTTGAAGATCTTTTAATAATATTACAAATATTTCTAAGAGAGGTAGCAACTAATATTTAATGAACAACTACTACCTGAGTTATTTGTATATTTATTATTATAATTTTGCAAAATGCTGGCCTAATGCTCTAAGAGAGTTTAGTTACCACTAAGGCCACTTAGAGGTGTGGTGAGCAAATGTAAGCAGAGAATAAAAAGGTTCTGAATGTATGTGTATGTGGAGGAGGGATTGGAGAATTCCAAATCAAAATTGAACTGGCTCCCTGGTTTTGCCCTGTGTGAGTTCCTTAGAGGTTCTGTCTATTTGACTACTTTCAGTTTCCATGGGATAGCATAATTTGGGATACGTTCTCACTAACATTGTACAGTCCACAAACCGAATGAGGAAGGTGAGAATGAAGGTGAAACTGTGTATGTAATCCAATGTGTATGCAGAAGGAGTTGAGCCTTCTTCCTCACTGATATTCACCAGTCATTAATTCTGTAAAACTGCGTCATCATTTACTCTGTGAAGGTCTCATTTCCTGGATGTTTTAGGGAGTGTGTTCTATGTGGAAATACACTGAGCTATCAGAATAGCAAAGCAAAGGAAGTCTCTATTCTAGACTATTTTAGTTCAAATATTACATATTTCTTATTTTCACTTGAGAATGTTTTCTTGACATTTCAGGCAGAATTTCAAGATGAATAGAGAAAACAAACGAAGCCTCAAGATTCTCTAAAGAAGGATTTCTCCTAGTAGGAATGTAAAATATTTTCAAATTCCTTTTATTTGTTTTATGAATTTAAACTTTCTAGCTAGGTCAGGATATTCTTTTAAATTTTATTTCCCTTTGAAATTTTATATTAACTTTTAGTTGTAATATTCACTATTGTGTTGGCTTTGTTGAGATTATCTTAATAATTTAACATTGGATATTAATAGAATCTCTGGTACAAAAGTCAAGACATCTGACCCTAAGGGTCAGAATAAAGGTTTCCTGGTTTTAAGTATTGACATCATGCTCTACAAGGGTTTCACATACATTGTGTTACCGAGATGTTCAGTGGCTAGCACAGACAGAGTGACATATTCTCAGGATGATAACAGTGTTCTGTTTATTCTCTCTTAATTGACAACGAGTTAAAATTAAATTTCACACATCTATTGGTAAAAGTGCCTCTAATTAAAGTTTTGCTTTGGAAGAAAAAATATATTATAAAGATGGTAAGTGAAGGGATTGATTATAGCTTTTTAAAAAACAGACATCTCATAAAAGTAATTTGGAGCCTGTGTACTTGTGCTAGTGAATCCTGAGCTCATTTCAAAGTGAAAATGAAGAAACAAGCGCTTGTTGGGATACAGGGTTTTTGGTTACGGACTTAAGAACTCTAAAGACACATGTTACTTCTACACTAGAGAAATAAAAACTGTATGCACTAACCTGAAATTGGATTTTCTCTAATTAAAATGCTAATAAGCTTTAATAACTTAGAGTATCTTAAGAAACACTCAAAAGAGCTCATAATTAAAATAGTGATTATTTTTAAAAATTCTGATAAATACTAAAATATCCAAAATTGTTTTTAGTTTAAATTCTTAAACTTGGGCACTATTTCCTTTACTGTTATTTCCTTTCACTACCTCCAATCCTTTTTATTTTTGAGATTCACATGTATAAGACTTGTTGGCCCCTTACTATGCGGATACTAGGCTAAACTGAAATAATGTGTATTCTCACTTAATACTCATAGTATTCCTGTGAGGCAATAGACAGCTTTTCTTCTCCTTTTACTGGAGGAAGAACTTTAAGCAGGACATTATGATTTACTTCCACAAATGAAGAACAAAAAATTACAATTGCTGCATCTAAACGTATTGTTTACCTATCACCTGTCTAACACTATATTTGGCATCAGATAAGTGGAGTACTGTGGTTGGTTATAGTGAGTGCAGAGCTCACCTATATTCCCAGCTTCCCTGTAGCCAGGGGTGACCAGATAAATGTATTTTGTATGAGGGAATATGATAGTATTGACGCTGATGGTGTGGCACTTCTGGGCTAAGGCTTTTAAAAGTGGATGTGTCCATTCCATGTTCTTTTCCTCTTTTGCCAACATCTATCTATCTATCAATCTATTTATCTATGTGTCATCTATCTATCTATGTATCTATAGGTAGATAGATACGCAGTAACAGTGTACAATATGCTTTTATGTATTCAGGAGCTATCATATAAATAGTAGAACATCTCAGACTAAGAGTCCTTTTCATAGAATCCACTATAAATTTTAGTTTATTTTTAAGTAAGAAACTTTGATCCATATAGCCACAAAATATAAGTAAAATAAGTAACCCTGAATAGAAATTGATGAAATGGAAATAATAAAGCACGTTGGTTTTACTGATGTTAAGGTTTTTGTCTGTCTTGATGAATGGGGAGGAATATCTTCCTCAGGATTGTTTGCCTTCTAAAGCATCTAGGGGTTTGGAATCATGACCAGGGAGAGAGATTCTGAAACACAAGAAGGATATGGGTTGGAATGGTCAAGTAAGAAAAAAAGAGAATTAAAAAGTAAAATAAGTGAAGGGAACATGTCCTAATTAAAACCATTTTTCTATCTTTCAGAAGGTCCAAAATGCACATAGATGAAAGCGAAGCTGCTTGTTTTATTAGTTGCCTAACCAATCAATACCATCCTGGAAGCAACAACTGTATAAACACAAAGCCTCCAGCAAATGCTTTGTAGAGCCACCTGCACTCTGATCTAAAATGAACCGGAGTGACATTTCAAACATTCTCATGAGAAGTTTTCTACTTTCTCAGGATACAACATTCCACATTGCCCATAAGATTATTGGAATATGTTCAGTAGCATTTTCTAATTCTAGTATATGCAGTACAATGTTTTCGAATCATAGAAAATATGTTCACCCTTGATTTTGAACATATAAAGCTCTGATACAATGCTATTACGATTTAACAAAGAATATTTGAAGAGATACAATCTGTTCCTGATAATTACTATTGCATGTGTTTCTGATTCATATTATTTCTTTATTTGCTTTTTTCCAAGTCAGAGGCTAAAAAAGTTATATTTTGTTATAAAGTTGATCATTTGTCAAACTTGTAAATAAAGCTTTCCTTTGTAATAAAACAAAGATATTATTTATTTGTTACTGAAAAATAATTTAGTCTGATTTAAATTTTACTTAGCATTGATTTATAAGTAGTTTTTAAAATAAAAATAGATAACAACACTTTATGCCAAGTATTATGGTGAGGTTTTATTCATTTACTTAGTTAATGTTTACCACAACAATGTGAGGTAAGTATTGCCAGAATTTCATGAGAAAACCAAAAATTAGAAAAATTAAGCAACTTTCCCTAAACTACCCACAGGTGTCTGGACACAAACTTGAATCCAATATGATCCACAGCTTAAGTTCAAAGGGCAATTTATTTCCCTTCATTGCTATTCTCAGTAGGTACACACTAACAATTGAGTTGATTACAAATTTACGGAGTTTTGGCCTTTTTTGTATAAGATAAATTATGTAGTGACATCTGTCTGTAGTAATAAAAAAATTCCATGGCCATTAATTAAAATAAAATCTACAAGTGAATTGTATGGTGATAATTGCATAAATTTAAGGTTTTTTGTCTCCATGGATAGACTTTCATATAAGGTGTCTAAGATTTTGTCAAATATGAAATAAAATAAAATAACATAACTCAATTTAACAATGCAGTTTAGTTGTAATTTTAACGTTATTAATTATAGTTTACTTATATATTAGGGAAGTGGTTGTACATTACAGAAGATAGCAATTATTTATTTTTACTTACTAGATGCCAGATATTAATTCATTGATTATTAATCTATTAATAATAAATTAAATAATTTTTTGACATTCATCCATTTATAGGTATAGAGGACATAGTGCTAAACATAATAGATACAGACTTTTCTTTCATGTAGTTTACACTCTAACAGAGAGCACATTCATGACAACAAATTACAGAAATGATTTAATTATAGTTGTGGCTTTTTTTTTTTTTTTTTGAGACATGCTCTCACTCTCATTGCCTGGGCAGTGGTGTCATCCTAGCTCACAGCAACATCAAACTCCTGGGCTCAAGAGATTCTCCTGCCTCAGTCTCCTGAGTAGCTGCGACTACTGGCACGCACCACCACACCCAGCTATTTTTTTTATTTTTTGTAGAGACAGGGTCTCACTGTGTTGCTCAGACTGGTTTCAAATTCCTGGCCTCAAGCAATCCTCCTACCTCAACCTCCAAAGTGCCCAGACTTAATTATAATTTTGATAAATGTCAGCAAGTAGAAGTACAGAGTTCTTAGAGAGCTTTGAATCCTACACCCGCCCTAGGGTGGAAGTGGGGTCAAAAAACTTATTTTAGGGATAAGCTAAAATACAGAAGCAAGGGAGAAGAATAAAGGGAAACAGAAAAGGTTTTATCCTATTTTACTCTATCCTATTTAATTCTCTTCACAAACATATATATTTATAGTTAACATCAAGGACCAGGTTTTGTGCAAGGGACATGAAGCTTATAAAATTTTGGGAAGGAGGCTCTTTAAGAAAAAGAATGTAAAAATATCTTACTTTTATAAAGTTTTAGAGAAATGAAGGGCCTTATGCACATGTTGCAAGGCTTAAGCTTTATTATCTTTACGGCAAGTTTGTTTCAGGTGATCCTACTCATTTTGCAGATGAGGAAAGTTAAGACAGTAAATGATGACAGCAGTATTCAAATACAGGTCTTTCTGATTCCAAAATCAATATTTCTAAAAGCTCTATTATACTTTTTCAAGACAGTTCAGTAGTGAAATCAGAAATTATATGAGAAGCTTAGGTCCATCAGTGTTCATGTTTTATTTATTTCTATGTTTACCTCAACACAACTTAAAAAACTGAAATGGAATATGTATGCTAAATTCAATACTTTCTATAAATATGTCATGAACTATAACAAAGTTCACATAAGAGTTAATGATCATTTTTTAATGTTTCTTGGCCATTAGTCTATTTTCTTTTGAAAAGTTTCTGTTCATGTCCTTTGCCCACTTTTTAATGACGTTCTTTGGATTTTCCTGAGTACTATATAGAGTCTAGCTATCTGCCCTTTATCAGATGTATAGCACGCAAATATTTTATACCATTCTGTAGGTTGTCTATTAGCTCTAGTGATAGTTTCTTTGGCTGTGCAGAAGCTTTTTAATTTGATCAAGTCCCATTTATTTATTTTTGTTGATGCTGTGATTGCTTTGGGGATCTTCCTCATAAATTCTTTGCCTAGGCTGATGTCTATAAGAGTTTTTCCAACATTTTTCTTCTAGAATTCTTATGGCTTCATGCCTTAGATTTAAGTCTGTCATCCATTGTGAGTTGATTTTTTTTTTTTTTTTTTTTTTTTTGAGACAGAGTCTCACTGTGTTGCCCGGGCTAGAGTGAGTGCCGTGGCGTCAGCCTAGCTTAACAGCAACCTCAGACTCCTGAACTCAAGCGATCCTCCTGCCTCAGCCTCCCAAGTAGCTGGGACTACAGGCATGTGCCACCATGTCTGGCTAATTTTTTCTATATATTTTTAGTTGTCCAATTAATTTCTTTCTATTTTTGGTAGAGATGGGGTCTCGCTCTTGCTCAGGCTGGTTTCGAACTCCTGACCTTGAGCGATCCACCCGCCTCGGCCTCCCAGAGTGCTAGGATTACGGGCGTGAGCCACCGCGCCCGGCGTGAGTTGATCTCTGTGAGAGGTGAGAGGTGCAGATCCTATTTCAGTCTTCTACATGTAGTTATCCAATTTTTCCAGCACCATTTATTGAATAGGGATTCTTTTCCTTAGTGTATATTTTTGTCTGCTTTGTCAAAGATCAGATGGCAATATGAGGATGGTTTTATCTGAGTTTTCAGTCTTGTTCTATTGGTCTATGTCTCTGTTATTGTGTCAGTACCATCCTGTTTTGGTTACTACAGCCTTGTAGTATAGCTCGAAATCTGGTAAATTGATGTCTCCCAATTTGTTCTTTTTGCTTAAGGTTGCTTTAGCTATACAGGTTTTCTCTGATTCTGTATGAAGCATAGGATTATTTTTTATAGATCTACAAAGAATGATGTTGGTATTTTAATAGGGATTGCATTGCATCTGTAGATCACTTTGGGTAGTATAGACATTTTAACAATGCTGATTCTGATGATCTCTAATCATCAGGGAAATGAAAATCAAAACCACAATGAGATATCACCTAACTCCAGAGAGAATGGCTTTTATCAAAAAGTCCCAATACAACAAATGTGGTGTGGATACAGAGAGTTAGGAACACTCATACACTGCTGATGGGACTGCAAACTAGTATAACCTCTATGTAAAGTAGTATGGAGATACCTTAAGGAACTAAAAGTAGAACTACTATTTGATTCAGCAATCCCACTACTGGGTATTTACCCAAAGGAAAAAAAGACATTTTATAAAAAAAAAAAAAAAAAAGACATCTGCACTCGAATGTTTATAGCAGCACAATTCACAATTGCAAAGATGTGGAAACAACCCAAGTGTCTATCAGTACATGAAGGGATTAACAAAGTGCGATATACGTATACCATGGAGTACTACTCAGCCATAAAAAATGATGAACTACCTATTGTATTATCCTTGATGGAGCTGGAGCCCATTCTTCAAAGTGAAATATCAGAAGAATGGAAAAACAAACACTACATGTACTCACTATTAAATTGGTACTAATTGCTCACACAAATGTGCACATATAGGAAGTAACATTCATAGGGTGTCGGGCAGGTGGGAGGGGACAGGAGGGAATGGGTAAATTGACACCTAGCAGATGCAGTGCATGCTGTCTGGGGTATGAGCATACTTGTTGGGCAGTGCAAAGACAATTTATGTAAACAAAGCTTTTGTACCCCTGTAATACTCTGAAAAAAAAGTGTCAATGAGAAGCAGAAAAACGGGCTTAAGGTGAAGGATGCATGGGGGAAGGGATTGGAAATTCCAGGAGGCTCTGGGGAGAGGAATCCTGCCAGATGAACATGCCCTAGGGCAGCACAGGTCCTCTGAATTCACAGAAACCAAGAAGCTCCTTTCCGCACCCTTAACAACTTTTTGGGAATGTAGATCTAGGAAAAACAGCTAGAAAATTCCCAAACTCATCTTTTTTGGAGGAAGCTGGTGATGAACAAAAATAAGACAGATCATGGACCATGTGTTACCACACTTCATTATCAAACAACCCTAAAGAAACTAAATATTAATCATTCCCCAGCTTTATATGTGTATAGTTAATGATATATCCCATCTGCAAAAGGGGATTTCAGGGAATTCCCTTAGACATCAATACAGTGTACTTTTCACTTCTTCCATTTAGTCTCCAATTCTCCTTACCCTGTTCACCCATGGCTGAAATTCCTTTAACTGGTGGCAAAATTTTTCACTCCACTAACTGAGAGATAAGGGTCAAGATATAAATGGTAGAATGTTAGCTCATGAAACATTTTAGGTGAAACTTATTTACCCTAATCAGAAATAGTCAATCCTTTCTGGATTTAATTGACCCAGAAGAATGTTTCAAGAAAAAGGAATTAATTAGGCTGTCCCTGAAGTTTGAGGCAAGAAAGGGATTCAGAAAGATGAAAGTGATGTAAACAAACCTTGCACTTCCATGATTCATATTTTACCTGGGTTTTCATGTTAACTTACACATGTATGAACACAAGCAAGCTGTATATAGAGATATTTTTGGCAAGCATGACAATAGATGTGCATTGTTAGGTTGAAATGCTTTTCAGTCTCATGAATGTAGCTGGACTGTTTCAGATTACTTACGGAGTTTCACATCTTTTTAAAGCAGTCAACTATGTTTCTTTCTTTCTTTTTTTTTTTTTTTTTTTTTGAGACAGAGTCTCACTCTGTCCCCTGGGCTAGAGTGCCATGGCATCAGCCTAGCTCACAGCAATCTCAAACTCCTGGGCTCAAGCTATCCTTCTGCCTCAGTCTCCTGAGTAGCTGGGACTACAGGCCTGAGCCACCATGCTCGGCTAATTTTTTCCATATATTTTTAGTTGTCCAGCTAATTTCTTTCTGTTTTTAGTAGAGACAGGGTCTTGCTCTTGCTCTGGCTGGTCTCAAACTCCTGAGCTCAAACAATCCTCCCGCCTAGGCATCCCAGAGTGCTAGGATTACACATGTGAGCCATCGTGCAGGGCCAACCATGTTTCGAGGAAAATTTATTCCAGGACGATATATTTGAAAAACAACAATCTTTGGATTCAGAATGACCAACAAACCCAATGTAGGATGAATTACAATGAATCCACATTTAGACACATCCCGGTAAATTTGTAGAACACCAAGGAAATAAAGAAAGATTATCAAAAAATACCAGAGAAGAAAGATAAATCACCCACAAAAAATAGCAATCAGAATGAAGAATGATTTATCAACAGCAACTCTGGAAGTAAGAAGACAGAGAAATAATATCTTCAAAGATGAGAGAAAATAACTGTCAACCTATATTTCCAGCAAAAATATATTTCAAGAATAAGAACAAAATCAAGATATTTTCAGAAAAATAAAAATTGAGAGTTTACTACAAATAAACTCTCTCTTTAAAAATCCTAAAAGAGATTTTTAGGAAGAAGAGATTGAGTTTCCATGCAAAAAGTAATGGTGAGAAAGGATAACTAACATTGATAAAACAATAGTAATGGTTTTAATATATAGTGTGCATTTATCATATATAGTTGAAATGCTGAGTCTAACAAATTTTTCAATCCCACTGGGACTTCTAATTTATTCATCCTTGTATTTTTTCATTGCCCTCTCCTCCTTATTTCCACAGCTTAAGCATTATACATACTCACAAGTATATTTATATATACTCATATGTATATATGCCTTTAGTGACTTTGCTTTTCATGGCAGAGCCAGCATATAGTTTAAATCTAACTCACTGCTTGCTTCATATCTGCATATCTGTAGCTGAATTGCCAGAGTAAAACAAACTACCATGCTGATTAATTTTGCTTTAAATAATGACCACAAAACTTAAGTGAGACTTCAATACTGCCTGGCAGTCACAGTTTATTTTCATATTCTATTCCCTCTACCACTACATTATCTGAGTATTGTTTATTTTTCTCTCTTCATACCTTCATCACCTCCAGTGTAGCCTCTTTCTCTGCTGCTAACATTGCTTCCTATTTCACTGGTAAAATCAAAGCAGTGATGGCCAAACTGCCTTCTTACTTATTATTATCCATGGACTATCCATTCTTCTATCTGAATCCTCCCTATTCTCTTCTGAGCTAGATCTCATCCCCTCTTCTACCTAAGGACATCTATCACTTCAAGTAAATTTTTTTCTCTCTCCTACATAATTAATTTCTCCTTTCTAACTGTACTGTCCCAGTTACATAGAAACATGTTATTTCCTCCACCAGAAGGAAAAAAAGATAATGAAACAGAACAACAAAAACAAATCTTGGCTCATTTCCTTATCAGCTGCCACTTCATTTCTTTTCTCCCATTCACACTCAGTTTCTCTAACGGCCGTCTATGTTTCTGTCTCCAGTTCTTATGCACATTTTCTTGCTTCTAAAATAGAAAAATGCTCATATCCTAAGTGCATAGTTTGATGATTTTTCACAAACTGAACATACTTGTGAAAATAGTACCCAGAACATAGCGTTACCAGCATTTCAGAGACCTCCCTTGTGTCTCCTAGAAACAACTCCCCCAAATTGTAAATATTCCTGACTCCTAACACCATAGATTAATTGTATTTGTTTGTTTTGTTTGTTTGTTTTTACATAAATGGAGTCATAAAGTGTATATTCTTTGTATCTGCATTCTTTTGCTTGATCTTATATTAGTGAGATACGTATTTTATGTTTTAAATAATATATCCATTCTCCTTTAAACACATTCGAATTAGGCTGTTTTCCCCAGCCCTCCACCAGTACTATTATCATCAGTCATAAATAACTCCACATTACTCATTTCAGTACTTTGATATCATCTCACTTAATCTACATTATCTCTTCTTTACTTACTTTTGTGGTTTTCTATCTTTTTCATTTTTCAGTCTTTGTCTCTTGTTGGTTCCTTCTCTTCTTTCCAACTTTCTCTTAATGTTAAAAGAGAATGCTCAATTCTTGGTCATCTTTTTTTTTTTTCCTCTAACATCACTCACTTTCTGGTTAATTTCATAGTTCTAAATAACATTGACATGGTGATCACTCCCAAAGTTATAGCTCTGTCCTGGACTTCTCTGACATCCAGATTTGTGTATGAATTTATGTACTCAACAGCTCCATGTGGATCCCTAATAGACATAATAAATTACTGTTTGTAACTTGAATTTGTAACTCAGTAGGTACAAAACTGATATCTTGATTTTACTTCTCAAAACCTGAGCCACCTAAAGCCTTTTCCATTTCATTTGATGGCAACTTAATTTTTCCAGGTGATCAAAGTAAAATACTTGGAACTATCTTTGAATTCTCTTTTTCTCCCACAGCACATCCAACAAATTAGCAAATTCATTTGCTCTTCAAAGCATATGCAGGATCAGACCTCCGATGTAGAAGCCAGCGTCATTCGGTGCTTGGATCACTGCCGCCGTCTCATCACACCCACTCCATCCTTGACCCCCATCCCCAGTCTATTCTCAAAAGAGCATAGTAAAGTGTGTATCTTTAAGAGAATTATTATTGAATTGTAACATAGATTTGTGCAGTTTTCAGAAAATAAACACATCCATGGAACATCCCCAGAAAAAACAAAGAAATTAATGTGAGATTCTTCTACTTTATTGCATGTAGTAGTAGCTTTTTTAATCTTTATTGCTGAATAGTATTCTGTTATTACAAATATACTCAGTTTATCAATTCTACTATCAATAGACATGATTGTTCTTTTCAGATTTTTACTATTATGAGTACTGCTGATCATTCTTGTACATTTTTTTGGTACACACAAATATGCATTTCTCATGAGTATATAACTAAACATGAAATTGTTAAAGTGCTAGTTCATAGGGTGTCTATACGTTCAAATTTGGTACATAATGCCAACACATTTCTAAGGTGGCTGTACCAATTTTCATTCCTACCAGAATATGGAAAGTTCAAATATTGTTTCATACTCTCTGGCCAACACAGGATATTGTTGGATTTTTTTTCATTTTAGCCATCACGGGGTTTTAATTTTTATTTCTCTATTTACATGTTTGTTAACCATGTAATATCCACTGAAGTGCCTATTTAAATCTTTCACCCTTTGTTTTATTATGTTGCTGGGTTTTATTTTATTAATTTGTAGAATGTTTATATATTCTGGATAAATGTTCTTGTCATACGTAAGTATTAAAAATATTTTATTCTACTCTGAAGATTACCTTTTTTACATTCTTAATGGTAATCTTGATAAACAAGTTTTAATTTTAAAAAACTCCAAAATTTATCCATTTTTATTAATAAATTTGAATTTATTAATCTTAGTTGTACTCTGTTTAAACATTTTTTTTCTATGAAGTGATCATGACAATTTTCTCCAAGAAACCTTTTATGTTTACAAACTACTTGGATTCAATTTTTATGTATGATGTGAAGTGTCAGAATTCTTTTCTTTTTTTATGCAAATAACCACTCCTTTTCTCAATGCACTGCAGTAACACCTTTCTCATAATTCAAATAATGTTCATTGTGGTTTTGTGTCTGTACTCTATTTTATTCCAATTGTTGTTTTACCCTTTTTTGTAAATACCAAGCTATCTTACTGAATGTAGCTTCATAATAAGTCTTTATTTCTGGAGGTGTTTAAGTCTCATTTTGCTCTTTATCTTCAAGACTGCCCTGACTTTTTAGACTCTTAATTTCCAAATATATTTTAAAACTCATTTGTCAATTTTCTTTCTCTCTCTCTCTCTCTCTATCTCACACACACACACATACACACGCCTTATAGAATTTTGAATGAAATTTTTGTAAATATTCCATGTACACTTGAAAAGAATGTATATTTCTGTAGTTACTGTCTACTTAGGCTAGCTAGGTCAATTTTGTTAATCTTGTTCAGACCTTCTATAACTCCTTGTTCTATCAGGTGCTGTCAGAAGTTATCAAATATAGTCATACTTTTATCTATTTTCCATTTTAATTTTGTTAGTTTTTGCTTCATATCTATTAGAGCCATGCTATTATAATGTGTTTAGGATTTTATAGCTTTTAGGATTTTATAGCTTTCTGTTGAATTGACTCTTATGGTTTTAAATATCCCCTTTAATCTCCAATAATACACTTTGTCTTATATTTTATAACTTTAGTGTGTACATAATATATATATTTTATATCCTTTAATTATTTATGTGATTTTATATATAAGGCACATCTTTTATAAGCCACATACACACATGCACACACACCATATATTGGTCTGACAGTTACAGACTTTTGTTGAGGTAGCTCCTCCACTCACATTTAATGTAATTTCTGATACATTTGGGTTTAAATCCTCTATCTTACTGTTTGGGTTTTCGTTGTTGTTGTTGTTGCTGTTGTTGTCATATTTGTTCTTTCTTGTTTCCCTTCCTTTCTTGTCTCCTGTTAGATAAATTTTGTTTTTAAAAATTATTTCATTTTCCCTCTCCATTAACTTTTCAATCATATTACTATATTCTTTTGTTTTCTTTAATGTCTTCATATTCAAGCTGCACTGTCCAATACAGTCACTGCTAGCCACATGTGGCTATTTAAATTAAAATTAGAATTAAATAAATGTTAAAATTCACCCTAGCCACATTTCAAGTGTTCAATAACCACATGTGGCTAAGGATTATTGTGTAGGATAGTATAGATTATGGAACATGTCCATTAGGGCAGAAAGTTCTACTTAATAGTGCTTCTCTAGGAATTACAACTTGCATTTTTGACCCATTACAGTTTAACTTAAATTAGTACCGTTTCTATTTTCAGGACAATGCAAGAACATACAAAACTTTAACTCTAATGCTTTCCTGCCTTTTGAAATGCTGTTTCATAAAATTTAATCATTAAATATTTTATCCCCACATGGTATTGCTTTTGTGGTTTAAACAGTCAATGTTTATTCAGGTTTCTCAAATATTTATCCTTTTTGGTGTTCATCACTCCACCCTACATAATTTTGTTTCTTTCTGTGATCATTTTTTTCTACCTGAAGAATTCTCTTATTATTTCTTTTCTTGTAGGTCTGCTGGTGGTGACCTCTTCAAGTTTATTTTTGCCTGCAAAGATCTTTATGTTAAATTTATTTCTAAGCATTGGTGAAGTGTAAATTCTAAGTTAACAATTATTTTCAAGAGCACTTTAAGGATGTTGCAACATTGTCTTCTGGTTTCAATTTATTTAAATATTATAGGACTTTTCATATATTCTATCTATTCTTGCATTTTTTTGGTAAATGATGTTTTTCTGGTAATATGTAAATTTCAACTAAATATTTAAATTTATTGACATAAATTTGTATAGCCTCTGTATCAGTCATCAATTGATGCTTAATAAGCTACCTGAAATCCTAGTGGCTTAAAACAACCACGATCTCTTTTTTTTTCTATTTTTTTAATTTTAACATATTACAGGAGTACAAATGTTTAGTTTACATATATTGCTTTTGCCCCACCCAAGTCAGAGCTTCAAGCATGTCCATCCCCCAGACAGTGCACACCGCACCCATTAGGTGTGAATATACCCATCCCCTTCTCTCCCCTCCCACCTGCCAGACACCAGATGAATGTTACTATTTTCTACTTAGCCACAAAAAAGAATGGTGATCTACCACCTCTTATGTTATCCTGGATAGAGCTGAACCCATTCTACTAAATGAAGTATCACAAGAATGGAAAAACAAACAACCACAATTTCTTATTATACTAATTATTCTGCAATTTGGGCTGGACTCATTGGGGCAGTTTGTTTCTTTACATGGCAGTAGCCAGGATGCATCAGCTGGGGCTTGAGGATTCCCTTCCTTAAACACTCATCCATATGGCTAGCTAATTGGTGTTTGTTGGGTTTTGCTCAATCAGAGATACAGGCAAGGAGACCTTGGTTCCTCTCCCTGTAGTCCTCTTCAAGGTCTTCTTAGACTTACCCTTATATATTGTTTGGGTTCCAACAGCTAATATCGCAGAAGAACCATCTGGAAACTTATGACCTTTTGTGACCTAGCCTCGTAAGTCACATAAAGTCTTATCTTCTGGAATCACGAATCCACTCAGATTCAAGAGAGGAAACTGGGACCACACCTATTAATGGAAGGAATGTTAAAATTATTTTGCAAGAAGGGTATGTGAGATGAATATATTTGAGCCATTTTTAGAAAACATAATCTGCCCCAGCACCATTTTATTTTTTTTCCAATTCGATTGGGATCTTTGGTGATATTTCTCTTTTAAAATTCCAGGTATTAGTAATTTGTACAATGTGATACTTTTTTGGCTCCATGTTCCCAGAGGTTTATTAATTTTATTTTTTCGATAAAGCAGCTTTTGAATTTTTTAAAACTTTCTTCATTTTATGTGCCCCCCCCCAATTTCTGTGTTTGTCTGTATTATTTCTTTCCTTACTATTATTTTTGCTTCATGTAATTTGGACTGCATAATTTCTACTGACCTCTCTACAAGCTCACTAATACTTTCTCTATGGCCACACTCACCTCCTGGCCATAGCTCATAGATGGCAGATGTGTTTTCACCTAGGGCTTTGTACAGGTTCTTCCCTCCTAGATATTAACACAGTTTACCCTCTCACCTCAAATCTTTGTTCAAATGTCAGCACTGTACTGACCACTCTTAAAAATAGAAATTTGCCCTCAGTCCCTGTGTTATCAATCATCCTTTCTTTGTTCTACCTTTTATTTTTTTCATAAAACCTATTATTTTTTATAATGTCATATATTTTCCTTGTTTATTTTTGTTGCTTCTTTTATAATGATTCTTTATTACAGCCTAAACTCCTTCAGTAAGGAAAATTGTGCATGCTTTGGTCACTCATAGTCCAAGTACTTAAATACAGTGCCTGTCTCAAAGTAACTGCTCAGTAAGTACTTGTTGAATAGCTGAATAAATATACTCTTGTATATTATTGAAACTAATATTTTGACATTGCAAACATTTTCTCACAGTTATTACCAAGGAAGATCTCAAAGCTGCTGGGTCAGGGAGATGTACAACACGTGAAGTCCTGATGTAACTATATAATGTACCTACTCACTGACTTTACAGACTTCTCGAGGCTGGAATTTCCTGCTTCTGCTTTGAACCTCTGCAGCATTCATAGTCTAAATCACTCAATTTTATGCTGAAATTTTTACAGTTTTTTTATTGCATAATATATATATCAGTCAGAGTTTGGTCAGGGTTAGAGGCTTACACAAGTTTTTCAAGTCTCTCAGCTTGCAGCACTGATGTGAATGGTTTTTAAGAGCTCTTACAGAAGCTGGTTGGCATCTCAAACCCTCTGGGTATTTCCCATAGACCATCTCAGCCAGCCAGAGTGATGTTGGTGAACCTCAAGAAGCTCATCTGGAAGATGCTTTGAAACTTAAATCTGCCCAAGTATTTGCCTATAACTGCATCCAAAGAATAATGACTTCTTCTTCTTTTCCTCCTTCTAAATCTCATGTGAGTGTTTCTCATTAGAAGCTTCTACTAGAACCATATGGGGAAGGGGATTCTGAAAATGTAATTGCTGGCTTCTCTGCTGAGAAGTCCTTAACAGTGAAGCTGGTACAATCTATCTGATCGTAGATAGCCAGCAAATAGATTTTTCTTTCTTTTGTCTATATAAAAAATT
>NW_012143856.1:13310359-13318496 GCF_000956105.1 Propithecus coquereli | reverse complement strand
AAAAAAAATCTAGAATGCATTTATAGTTTTCCTGTTTTTTTCTAAAAGTTCAATGACAATCATCTTTGGCACAAAACTATATACCGCTTGTGATTTAGATTGCAAAATCTGTGAAGGTAGGAATAGCATCTCTCCTGTTCATGACTATGTCCTTAGCACTTGGAATAATGCCTGAAAGAAGCAGAAGCTAGTCAATTTTCATTTAATATGTGGCTTTTATTTACCTCACTCGATTGCAAATTTGTTTGGAAATGAATAAATTTTCTTTCTGTAGACTTTGCATTTATGGATTTAGGTTTATATACATAATTTTGATGATTATTGTTCCCTCACATATCTCAAATTGTTTTTCTTTTTTTCCAGTTGCTGATAATCTTGTATTTATTTTTTTTCATTAAACTAATTAATAATTGGGAATTTTACATTTTTTTCCTACTTTTACATCTTAATCCTATAGTCCAAATTGGGTAATAACATTCAGACTACCAAATATTCCCTCTGCAATTTCAATAAGGCTTTTGCTGTATTTTCTCTACTAAAGTTCTTTTTTGGGGGGATTACTTGGTTAAAATGACAATTCTATCATATCTGATAGGTGATATTTCATTTCTGTGTTTATAAAATATAATCTATCACTGCTCTAAAAATGAGAACTGCCTCTTGCTGCCATGTAAAAGAAGGATGTGGATTATTTCATTGTCATTAGCAGTGTAATTAATAATGTCATTGGATCCAAGGCCTAAAAGTGGGAAGTGGGTCAGGAAAAAGGGAAGGAGTTTGGTGTGTCCAACAGAAATGACATTCTCTGCCATTTTTTCTTTACCCGTTGAAGATGATAATCCATTTCTCTGGTGAAGTGTGTTAACTGATACATTAGAGTTTTATTTTTGCTTAATGCTACATGAGGGAGACTTTAAAATAGCAGTGAGTATTTGTAATCTGTTCTCAGTCTTTTTAGCATACAATATTGGGAGGTGTATCACTACAGGCACTTAAAAAAATGCTTTTAACTGCCCAGTTCTAAAGATATGAATGTCATTTCTGCTACTTTACCAGACTAAATGACTCCAATTCAGAACATTCTGGTGTTCTCATGACATTGCTAAGCCTAGAATATTTTTTTTAAGTAAGGTTTACAGAAGTATAATTTATACACAGTATAATTAACCTATTTTAGTATATATTTCTATGAGTTTCGACAAATACATATAGTTATGTGATTATCACTAAAATCAAAAACAAAGAATAGATCCATTATACCAAAAAGTTCCTGTAATCCTTTATAGTCAATATGTTCTCCCACCCTCAGCTCCAGGTAACCCTTGATCTGTGTTTTGTCCCTACAGCTTTGGCTTTTAGATAATATCATTATATATGGAATCATACAGCATATAGACTTATAAGCCTGGCTTCTTTCGCTCAGCATAATACATTGGATATTCATCCATGTTTTGGGGGTATTAGCAATTTGTTCCATTTAGCCTAGAGTTTAAATGATAGAATCAGCAAGTGTCTCTTGTTCAAACTCTTATAAAGCTGCTTTATAAGTATGGAGCATATAAATACCTACTTTCAAATTCTTAAACACAATATTTGTCTGTTTCACTGGAAATTCACAAAGAGAATACAACTTTAGAAAAAGCAATAAAATTAAGTTAATTAAGCAAATTAAATTTGAAGATTCTAAATATGCATTCTGTATTTTTCAGGTTAAAATAATTCCTTTGTAAGTTTAGACTAGTGAATATACAATCTATGAAAATCATATGATCCTGCCAGGAATTGTTGCATTCCCTTCATACCTTCAGGAAAAGTTTAGGTTAAGTGATTGAAAATTAAACACTCAACCACGAAATTATTGTTCTAATAAATATCAAAGAAATTGATCATTCACCACTCTTCACAAAGCATTACCACTAATTTCATTTCTCAATCCCATATAATTTGTTTATGAGAGAGTGCAATATTAGTCATATGATAATATTTAATTAAACTTTAATTTGACTATACCTTTTTGTGTAACAAGTTAGACAGTAGAATTTCAATTGTAATACCATACTTGTATGTCATTTTTCTATTTTATTGATATCACCAATTATGTGATATGAAGCATATATTTTCCCTAATAATTGTGTGAGGTTAAAATATATTGACCAGATTTTTTTACACATTATATTTAAACCAAAAAGATGCATTGTCTTACATTTTAATAGAATTTTAGAATTTTTAATATTTTCTGTGTTATGGGATTAATTATAGGATTATAAATATTTTTTTCTCTTCAGAAGCAAGACCTTACCATTTAATCGAAAAGCTCAAAGAGCTAAGTAAAGAAAGATAAGCTACTTGAAAAGGAAATCTATATAAAAGAATTTTCCTACCATGATGAGATAGCCTGAAAAACAAAAACCCTTTGAGTGGTCCCATCCCACTGTAGTATCAAACCATTTTGCAAAAGCGTCTTTCCTTTTTTGTCCCCTTGCTGACAACCTTTGTGTATTTTATTTGTATGCAAGTGAATGGCAGTTTATTGTGTCCCAGAGGATAGCGTATTAATGATCATTTGCTTCCTGCTGTGGGGCCTGTCATAATTTTGTAGTCAGTAGAGTGACAGAAGTAATGGCCAATCAGTATGCTAATACTGCTTGAGAATGGGTAGTTAGTCCATTTTAACCAAGGTTTTTCTGCCAAATTCTTAGGTAATTTTCATTAAAAAATGCAATTTTTGATAGCATTGCAAATTGCTAGATGGAACCAGTTGAAGAAACCATATATTTCTTTTGTGTGGCAGTCAGACTTCTGTCTCAGCAGGTGTCTTCTAGGAAAAAAAGAAAGACTTCTAATCTGAAAGCCCATTTTGGTCAGCAAGAATCAATCACTAAAACATTCAGCAATTTGTTATATCAATATCTTAACATGGAGTAGTCTATGCAGCATATGAAAATTAAATCTAGTCTCTGACAAGTAAATAGAAGGCAAGATCTTTAAAAATAATAGTTGAAGTCAAATGTAAAAAATCCTGCAGATTTATACAATGTGATGTCATTCATTTTCCTTGTTACTGTTCTATTCATTTCTTCAATTTTTATGTTTTTTCTTAAAGAAAAAGATATGCCTGAAAACAAAAGCTTTCAGTGCTAGTTTATAAATATTCAAATATTTTATTAGCCATTTTATCATATATACAGCCTATAGTAAGTATACCCTTAGCAAGGGAATAAAAGAGTTTCTTAAAATGATTTTCTGCGTGTTTGTACAGCACGTGAACACATGATTACAGAGAGGATTAGTGGATTAGGTATCGACAGTTGGCGGCCTTAAGGCTACAGATAAAAAGAACTCCACTTTCTCTCCATAAAATCACGTTTTATTCTTACCCATATAAAAACAATGCCAGCTATGTAAACTATAAACAGAATTATTTTGAGAACGCTATTGTCACTTAAATGTGTTCATCACGGAAAGCAAAACAATAATAAAAAATAACTATAATTTCACATATGTGTATATATACATCTATGCATGAAATACAAGGTAATATCATTTAACATCACAAATATGTTTGAGGATCTCTGATTAACCCCTGGGGCTGGAGAAAGCATTATTTTCTATGTATTAAGATTAGAGCATAGCTATTTCAAAATGTACACTTGTTAGACTGTAGTGATGATCAATGTTATATCAGAAAAATATTCAATGTATTTTAATATAAATTAAGTAGATATTATATCAAATGCAATTTTACTTTTTGGAAAACACAGAAATAAACCTTGTTTGCAGCCTGCTGGGGTTTTTTATATATGCAAATATTTATACATTACAGAACAACCTAGCTGCCTTTCACAATCACATAAACATTTTGCTGTTTTATGAGATGTTTATAATAAATGTGATTGATGACATTTTTTACAATTGCTTATCAGAAGTACATTATTTTGTGATTAAATACTTAGGGATAACTCAATTCCAAGTTAAAAGATTACAAGTTAAGAACAGACATGAATACCAAAATACGTGTTTAACTTACTATTTAAATTTAGTTGTGAATTCAATTTAGATAGTATGTTTTTTCTAGTTTACAGAGATTTTGCATTTCAATCAACTGCAAACATCTAAAAATACTGCTAGTGTGGCTTGGGGCAGGGAAATAGCTTGAAGCTGCACACATACATATAGTCACAAGGGTGAATAGCTATAATTATATTGGAGTGCATCCAAGAAATCAGCTATTCTGTTTACACTTACTGCCTCTTCAAATTTATGTGCATCTCAAGAAAACATATTATAAATTGATTTCAATACTAAAAATTGTTGACCTTGATAGTATAGTTTATTGACTATTTTTTCATTTTGCTATTATCCTACCAAAATCAAAAATTAAGATGAACATTGATAATAGGGAATTAACTGTAATTTTTAAATATAGCTTTCCTCTTTAAAATTTGAAAACCCTATTAGCTTAATGTAGTAAAAGACAATTTATAAAAATATAAAAATAAAGTCTTGATTCTAAGGTCCTTTAAGATTGGAATGGTCTACTGTGAATTATAATTAAAATAGACTGCTGAGGTATCCTTCGAATTAGCCTGGAAACAGAGTTGGCATATGCATAAGAATCTACTCTAAGTTGGATTTACATAAGTATGAATGAAGGCAAATTTTGAACTACTCTAATTTTAGATGGTGGAGAAAGAAATGCCATATTTGTCCAGATATTTGCTAAAGTCTAATTTACATTTAGGCCTATGAGCTATTTCAAAATTTTCTCCTCTTTTCAAATTACCTTAAAAAAGGATACATGTTGATCTGGGCCATTGGTAAAATCCATAGCACTACTGGGGCAAAAGTTAGGAAGCGTACACATTTTGCGTGTGTATGCAATATGAAATTCCTTAGCACTGTATGTGTCATGGCTTCTTTATTTTATTCCTGTGGAATTTGTTCTTTGATTTTGTCTTCTGATTGTATTTTCTTGGGATCACTCTCCCTGGCATCTAATCTTTGGATTTTCTTTCAAATTACACCTTTTAAATTTCATACATCTTGCATAATAAGGCAGGTAATTTTTAAGTAACAGAAGATTATTCCCTTTGTTTCTACATTTACTAATAGATGCTCTTATACACACACAATGACTGAAAAAGAGCCACCAGTATGATGATGTCTTATGTCCACCATAATCATTTATTCAAGATAATGTAATACTAAAGGGCATTGATTCTTTTTGGATGTGAACCATATTCTGCCATTAACTAGCTGAATGACTAGAGAAGTTACTTAACTTCTCTCTCTAGGCATCAATATCTTCATACATAATTTCACGTAATAGTAGAACTTACATTATAGGGTTGTTTTGAAGATTAAAGTAGCAATGTATGTCCAGCACTTAAAAGCTACCTCCTACATATTATATACTATGTAACTAATTGCTGTTATTAATCTTATAATTTATTTATTTGGTCACCCATTTTTTTCACTAAATCTATCCAATTTTCTACAGTCTTATTCATCTATTACTTCTGGTACTAACATAAGCACTGTGGAGAATTCTGTAATGTATATACACTAGGTTGTATATCACCAAGAATTATTATCAGGTAGGAGAATTAATAAAGATGCCAACCTGTAACATATGATTGAAAGCGATAGGTACTTAACCAATGCTATTGGTGTCCAGAGCAAAAAAATAAACAGAATAAATATTAATATAATTTCTTAAGTTATAATGTTAGCCACTATGGTAGATACTTTACATATATTATTTCATTAATCCAACTCTTACCTGAGAGGAAGATAGATTTGGGTCAATAAAAGATGAGTGAGATAAGTAATAAAGAACTGACAGAACTTGAACTTAAAGAGAAGGGAGAAAATTATTCCATTCAGAGAGGAGCAGATACTAAAGCACATAGGCTGGGATGGGGAAAAAAACTAAAAAGCTCGATTTGGTGAAAACACAGGATACAAGGAAAGGAATAGCTGCTGCACTGTCACTTAGGGAGATAATACAACAACATAAAAGAAGGATACCTATGTATCTGTAATTTTTATTGGATAAATAAAATAGCAAATAGGAAAGTTAATAGACATCCCAAGTAAAATTATATATTTTTATTTAATGCATTTGATTATCAATATTTCCTGCCAAACCAGGTGGTGGAAAGGCATTTAATAACTTTATCATTTTTATGATATCTGATTCTTTTTAAAGTTTTATTTGGTTCTTCTTGTGAGATAGTTTTCTCCATGTAATTAACATTTCTGCATGGTCTAGGATCCTCTGAACAAAGAAGTAAATAATAAAGGTTAGAGATGTCTGTCTTCCCAGAGACAGTCCTGTACTTCCCAGGGTAGTACAGATAGAGACATCACCTTCCCCTCTCCAGAGAGTATTTGCTTAATCCAGAGTAAGTATAAGGTTTTTCTCTCTCTCCAGAGAGGAGAATGGACAGATCATCAGCATATAAGATTACTTTCCCAATTTAGGCTCTCTTCTTTTGTAATGTTCTCCATTCCAAGTATAAGTACCATCTGGCCCCCAAATACCATCCTGTAGAGACTGCGCTTTGGGAATAGATACAAAATGTTGCTCTGCTATTTTTTAAAAGTTTTATTTTATTTTAATTGATAAATAATAATTAAATATATTTATGGAGTAAAATATAATGATTCAATACATGTATACATTGTGGAATTATCAAATCACGCTAATTAACATGTCTGTCACCTCAAATACTTACCATTTCTTTGTGGTGAGAACATTAAGATCCATTCTTTTACCTATTTTGAAATATACAATATACTATTAACTATAGTCATCATGCTGTGCAATAGAACGCCAGAACCCATTCCTCCCATCTAACTGAAATGTTGAACCCTTTGATCAACATCTCCCCTTTCCCCATCCACCCCACTCCCAGCCTCTGGGAGTTACCATTCTACTCTCTACTTCTGAGTTCAATTGGTTTCGATTACACATAAGCATGATTATGTGGCATTTGTCTCTCTGTGCCTGACTTATTTCACTTAGCATAATGATTTCTAGGTCCATGTATGTTGTTGCAGAGAACAGAATTTCCTGCTTTTTAAAGTGTTGACAGTATTCCGTTATATATATACACACACATACATATACTAATATATGTTTATATACAATACATTTTAAAATTTGTTCATCAGTTGATGAGCATGTTGGTGTTTCTGTATCTTCACTATTATGAATAATGCTTCAATGAACATGGGAGTGCAAAAACCACGTCAGCATACTGATTTCAATTGCATTGGATATATACCCAGAAGTGGGATTGCTGTACCACATGGTAATTCTATTTTTACTTTATTTTGAGAAACCTCCATACTGTTTTCCAAAATGATTGTACTAATTTACAATACCACCAACAGTGTACTAGGGTTTCTTTTTCTCCACATCCTTACCAATGCTTGTTATCTTTTGTCTTTTTGATAATAACAATTCTAGTTCGAGTGAAGTGCTATCTCATTGTGTTTTTGATATGCATTCTCCTCATAATTAGTGATATTGTACATTTTTTGATATGCCTATTGGCCTTTGTGTGTCTCATTTTGAAAAACATCTACTAAGGTCTTTTTTTTTCTTCTTTTTCTTAAAACAGGGTCTCACTCTTTCACCCAGGCTGGAGGGCAGTGGCCTCATCATAGCTCACTATAACCTCAAACTCCTGGGCTCAAGCAATCCTCCTGCCTTGACCTATAGAGTAGCTGGGACTATAGGTGTGTGTCACCATGGACAGGCTAATTTTCATATTTTTTGTAGAGACAGGGTTTCACTCTTACTCAGGCTGTTCTCCAACTATTAACCTCAAGCAATTCTCCCGCCTTGGCCTTCCAAAGTGCTAGAACTACAGGCGTAAGCCACTACGCCCCACCTAGGATCTTTTGCTCATGTTTTTAATCAAGATTTTGTTTCTGTTGTTTTTGTTTTGTTTTGCGGTGAGTTAAGTTCCTTATATATTCCAGATTTTAACCCCTTTTCAGAAGTATAGTTTGCAAATGTTTTCCCCCATTCCATTTGTTGTCTGTTCTGATAATTTTTTTCTTTGCTATGCAAAAAGCTTTTCAGTTTGATAAAATCCCATTTGTCTATTTTTGCTTTTGAGGT
>NW_012143856.1:13287878-13289594 GCF_000956105.1 Propithecus coquereli | reverse complement strand
GGGACCTCTCTCCTTCCAGTTCTCCTCCGCAATGTCTTCCCCTGGAGTCTCCTGTAGTTTCAGGCACCCTTCCTTCTGACCCTCACCCAATCTATGTTTCTCTGCTCGCTTATTTTTTCTCTCTTTCTTCTAAAATTCGTCTTTTTTGCAGAGACCTTCTGACTGGCGGCTTCTCTCATCTGCCATCTTGGCTCCTCCCCTCTACATTTAAGTTTTTAATCCATTTTGAGTTTACTTTTTTGTATGGTGAGAGGTATGGTGTTGGGAGAATAGGCTAAGAGATGTGAAAGGTTTCAGGAATTCTTCAGGGCTTTGCCTTGAAGGAATCTGTGGACACATTAATTCACAGAATAGAAGCTGCTCCAAAAAATGGAGGCATTGTCATAGGATGTCTGCACAGCAGCATTTCTTCTTTGCCGGCCATAGCTTTGAGCTTTTTTGTAGAGCGGAAGCTTGATTTGGGTCCTTGGCAGAGAAGCTGATTAAAATGCCTGCCCAGCAGATAATGTGCAGCTGGAACTATCCCAAACTTCAAGGCTATTCCTGCTTCACTCCTGACCACATGTCTCTGTATTTAGAGAAGTAAATTAGATTAGTACACAGACTCAGTGTTCTCAGTTTATACATTTTTATCTCTAATTTGTATGCTCAGCTAGGTCTATTTCTAACTTAGGGCTTAACATGTTTATTTCAGAAAATTTTGTAACCATCTATTGTTGTAGACAGAATTAGGTAAGGGTCTCCTGGAAACCTCAGTGAATGAGCTGTACACATAATTCTTTAACCAAGAAAATTATTTGCTGTAACAATAAATACTGATGTGGGATTTCACTTGGTGAATCACAGCTCACGGGAATGCTGGAGGATCCCTGACTCCCTCATCACTTTAAACTGCACTTTGTCTCTATCTCAGTTATTTCTGTCTCTATTATTTCTCTATTTCTATTATTTCCAAATCTCTTGTGATGATCCTGCCTTGGGACCTGTTTTGCTGGGAGAGTAGCTAACTCCCAGCAGTATGGTGCTCACCAGAGTGCCTATGAAGCTGCTTTCTGTAGTAAAGGCACAAATAGAGCCACCTCAGCTCTAAGGTTGTGGGAGTGTTAGCCTTTAGTATTGCAGTGGCTTTGGTGTTTTAGGCAGCTAGAATTAGAGATGTGGGCACATGTGGAGTGGCAATTGATCTGGGGTCAGAGGCATGCACTTTTTTGGGAGGAGTGGTGGCTCCAGGTCCAGAGAGCATGACAGCAGCTCCTTCTTGGGTTGGAGCCTCAGTAATTTCTTCCTATTTGGGGGATGTTCTATGAGGATGATTGCTGCTTCTCTCAATGATGAATGCCAAAGTCCTCTGCAGAGAAAATAACTGGGGACCACAGTGGTACCCACTGTGTGGCTGATACTCATAGCCTCCACCCTGCTTCTTTGTTCCTAGCCATCTCCAGATGTCCCAGGTAAGCCAATCTCCCTAGTGATCCCTTCTGTGTCATTATTCTCTATTGATTTTGCATCACTGTGTTGCTGGAGGTTTTTAAATGAACACTTGAGCCCACTCAAGGCTATTATCATCATGGATAGCTGCCTTTTTTTTGTTTTTCTGTGGGAGGAAGACGACTTGTAATTCCTATTCCACTATCTTAGTGATGCCATCTCTCTCTTAGTTTCTTAAATATTAAAGAAAATGACTGAAAATAAAAAATTTATGTATTTATTTTAAGA
>NW_012143856.1:13273005-13287183 GCF_000956105.1 Propithecus coquereli | reverse complement strand
TCTATGAAAATTTTAGAAGATCAATTGAAGATTTCCAATTTAAATAATAAAAGTTACCAAGACTAGATGATATCAAATATGATAGAAAGCGTTTCAATTCATTTAATAAAATCATTATTATCTTTGTACTGACATTTGAGTAAGAAAAAAATATACAGACAAATCTCATTGATGTAGGCACAAAAATTCTGAATAAACTATTGGGAAACCAATAATTATTATGGTAACAAAGTAAATATACAGTATGACTATTAGTATTTATGTCATAGAATGTAGGAATCTTTAAATATTAGCAAGATCAGTCAACCTAATTTTTGCTATCATCAATAAATGGAGAAAAAAGGACACATTGTCATATATTAATTCAAAGACCACTCCAAATAAAATCTGCTTGTAATATAGAAATGGGCAGCATCTAATTAAATATCATTGAGACTGTCCAAAATCACTAACAAGCATTACTCTAAATGTTGAAACAGTAAAGCTATTTCTATTAAAAACAGGAAAAAGGCATAAATGGTCACTTATTCCCTTAATATTAAACATTGGGTAGAAGTTTTAGAAAATACAATAAAACAGGAAAATAAAGTAATAATTATTAATATTGTATCTAGAAATAGATACCAGTATACATGGATCTTGAAATATGCTAAAATAGATATTTTAATTTGATGGGATACAGATTATTTATTTGCTTAATGACAATTATACAGCTGACTATTAATCTCAGATCAAAAAATAATGTATATAGACTAAAATTTGAGTACATAAATAAATACATTCAAAGATTTAGGAGACATTCTAGAACAGCATGAAAGGATACTTTATCTCTTTAGTAACAAGAAAATCTAAATGAGTAATAAAGTTATATCAATTTATGCACTTCATATTGGGAAAATTAAAACAAGTGATAACACCTGCTGCTCACAGTGATGTAGTATTCTCATATCTTGTTGATGGAAACATGAATTGTTACAGACGTCTTGAAAAGTAAACAGATCTTTGTACTAAGCAATATGACACTTGGGACTGTATAAAAATAAATTAAAGCATAAATATAAAATTATGCTTTTCACAAACATGTCTATTGAAACATTTTTCTAAAATAAATGAAAACAAGTTCCTCCTCCTCCATAAAATGGTTGAATAAATGTTTCCATATACATGCATTGTATTCACACCATATCACATCTACCATCTATACTATTATATAGCATTAAAAAGAAAGAGGGAATTTTCACATTAATGAGAAAAGCATGAAGCTGAGTACTTTAAAAAATATAATTCCAATGTTATAACACAAATGCCAAAAATGTATATTTATAAGTACATATACATAACTATGTATCTATTTTTCATTATATAAGCACCACAGAAGCTATGAAATATACACAGATTTTTTAAACTGTTTACCTATACTCTGATAGTCTTGGAAGATGAAATACAGAAATATACTAGTCAGGGTTCTCCACAGAAACGGAACTAGTTAGATATATAGGTATATGAGGAGATTTATTATGCAAATTGGCTCATATTGTTATGAAGGCTGAGACATCCCACTATATGCTGTCCCATAAACAGGAGAACTAATGGAAAGCTGATGATTTAACTCAGTTAAGACAAAAGACTTGAGATCCAGGAGCTCTGATGTCTGAGAAAAGGAGAAGATGGATGTCTTAGTTCAAGAACAGAGAAAGAGAGTTTGCCCCTTCTCTGGACTTTTGTTCTATTTAGGTACTCAGTGGGTTGGATGATGCCTCTCCACATTGGTGAAGATTGATCATCTTTACTCAATCTATTGATTTTTTGGGCAGAGTTATTTATTTTATTTCAAAATTAATTAAGGGAATACAAGTGTTTTTGCTACATGGATATTTTGTATAATGTTTAAGTCAGGAATTTTGTGTGTCAATCACCAGAATAGTGTTTATTGTACTCAATAGGTAAAATTTTTTCCCACAACTACCCTCCTGCCCTCCCCTCTTCTTGATTTCTTATGTCCTTTATATCACTTTGTGCCCATATGTACCCACTTGCTAGCTCCCACTTATTAGTGAGAACATATGGTGTTTGGTTTTCCATTCCTGAGACACTTCACTTAGGATAATTGTCTCCAGTTCCATCCATATTTCTGCAAATGACATTATTTCATTTCTTTTTATGGGTGAGTAGTAGTACTCCATGGTGTATATACATATATATATATATCACATTTTCTTTATCCACTCATGAATTGAAGGGCACTTAGGTTGATTACAAATCTTTGCAATTCTGAATTGTGCTGTGATAAATATTCCAGTGCAGGTGTCTTTTTTATAAAATGATTTCTTTTCCTTTGGGTAGGTACCCAGTAGTGTGATTGATGGATCAAATGGTAGGTCTACTTTTAGTTCTTTGAGGAATTTCCATACTGCTTTTCATAGGGGTTGCATTAATTTTCAGTCCCACCAACAGTGCATAAGAGTTCTTTTCCCTCTGTATCCCTGCCAGCATCTAATTTTTTTTTTTTGACTTTTTAGTAATGGCCATTCTGAAAAGGGTAAGGTGGTATCACGTTATAGTTTTAATATGCATTTCCCTGATGATTATTGATACTGAGCATTTTTTATATGTTTCTTGGCCATTTTTCTATATTCTTTTGAAAAATTTCTGTTCACGTCTTTTGCCCACATTTGTGAATATTTTTCCCATTCTGTAGGTTGTCTATTCACTCTGTTGATTATTTCTTTTGCTCTGCAGAAGTGTTATAATTTAATTAAGTCCCATTTATTCATTTTCATTGTTGCTATATTTCCCTTTGGGGTCTTAGTCATAAATTCTGTGCCTTGGCTGATGTCTGAAAGAGTTTTTACTACTTGTTCTTCTAGAATTTTTATGGTTTCATGCCTTATATTTGCCTTTAATCCACCTTGAATTAATTTTTCTATGATGAGAAATAGGGATCCTGTTTCATTTTTCTGCATGTGGCTATACAAAAAATTAATGAAACAAAAAGTTGGTTCTTTGAAAAGATAAACAAAATTGACAGACTTTACTTATTTTCTAGTAAGGCAGATTAACCAGAAAAAAAAGAAATGACTCCAACAACCTCAATCAGAAATGAAAAAGGAAACATTACAATAGATGCCACAGAAATACAAATATCATCCATGAATACTATTAAAATCTCTATTCACATAAACTAGAAACATAGAGGAAATTGATAAATTCTTGGAAACACATAACCTCCCAAGCCTTAATCAGAAAGTAATAGAAACCTTCAACCTATCAATAATGAGCAGAGAGATTGAAGCAGTAATAAAAAGTCTCCCAACAAAAGAAAATCCTCAGGCCAGAGAGAATCATGGCCAAACTCTACCAGACCTATAAAGAAGAACTGGTACCTATCCTATAGAAACTATTCCATAACATAGAGAAGGAGGAAATCCTCCCTAACTTATTCTATGAAGTCAGTATCACCCTGATGCCAAAGCCAAGAAAGGACACACAGAAAAAGAAAACTATAGACCAATATCCCTTATGAACACAGAGGTAAAAATTCTCAATAAAATACTAGCAAACCAAATTCAACAGCACATCAAAAAGATAATCTACCA
This sequence comes from Propithecus coquereli, assembly GCF_000956105.1. NCBI lineage: Eukaryota > Metazoa > Chordata > Mammalia > Primates > Indriidae > Propithecus > Propithecus coquereli. The sequence continues at coordinate 13,283,587 of NW_012143856.1, read as the reverse complement.
TGATCAAGTGGGTTTCATTTCAGGGATGTAAGCACAGTTTAACATATGCAAATCAATAAACACAATTCACCACAAAAACAGAAACAAAAACAAAGACCAAATGATCTCAATAGATGTTGAAAAAGCTTTTGATAAAATGCAGCATACTTCCATGATAAAAACCCTCAATAAACTAGGCATAAAAGGAACATATTTCAAAGTTATAAAAGCCATATATGCAAATCCACTGCCAACATTATACTGAATGGAGGAAAGTTGAAAGCATTCCCACTAAGAACTGGAGCAAGACAAGGGTGTCCTCTTGTCACCACTTCTATTCAACATACTATTAGTCTTAGCCAGAACATTCATGCAAGAGAAGGAAATAAGGGCCATCCAAATCGGGAAAGAGAAGGTCAAACTATCCTTGTTTGCTGATATAATCTTGTATGTAGAAAACCCTAAAGACTACTGGAATTGATAAATAAATTCAGCAAAGTCTCAGGTTATAAAATCAATGCACACAAGTCAGTAGGATTTCTCTATACTAACGACAGTCAAGTGGAGAGTCAATCTAGGACTCAATACTATTCACAATAGCTGCAAAGAAATTAAAATACCTGGGAATATACTTAACAAAGGAAGTGAAAGATCTCTACAAGGAGAATTACAAAACACTGATGAAAAACATTTCAGATGACATAAACAGATGGAAAAACATCCCTTGCTCATGGATTAGTAGAATCAACATTGTTAGAATGTCCATACTACCCAAAGTGATTGACAGATTCAATGAAATCCCCATAAAAATACCAGTGTCCTATTTCATAGATCTAAAAAAAAAAAAATACTAAGCTTTATTTTGAATGAAAAAAGAGTCCAAATAGCCAAAGAAATCTTATATAAAAAGAACAATTCTGGAGGCATCATATTACCTGACTTCCAATATACTGCAAGGCTATAGTAACCAAAACAGCATGATACTGGTATAAATGTAGAGACATAGACAACGAAACAGAATAGAGAACCCAGAAATAAAACAATCTACCTACAGTCAACTGATCTTTGACAAAGCAGACAATATACACTAGGGAAAGGAAGCCCTATTCAAAAAATGGTGCTGGCAAAAATGGATAGACTAGTGATTTAAATGTTAATATTTTCCAAAAACACTTTCAAATGTGTTCAGAAATAATATTTTACTAGGTATCTGAGCATCCTGTAGCTCAGTCAAGTTGACACATAAGGTTAACCATCACAAGTTCACTCACTGTCCCCTTGATACTTATATTAATATAAACTTCCTTAAGCCACAGTTAATCTACAAATAAATCAACTAATAAGGTCATAATTTCACCTATCATGATACAACTACCTTGAGCACAACTGAAAACATATTAATCTCTTTCTCAGTAGAGGAGCTAAAATCCTTCAGTGATGTTTACTCTTCCCCTAATAATCCATAACTTAAACAGTATGATATAAAATTAATAATACTTAAATACTGATATAAATTCAATACATATTATGTTATAAGATAAGGGAATTATAAAATAAAAACCAAAGATATTTGAATACTATATTTTTATCTATACACAAACATATTTGTAATAAAATAAGGAAGAAATACTAATGACAATTACATTCCTTCTTTCTGTAACTGATCATATAGTCAGAGCTGCATTTATAACTACCTTCTTCCTACTACCTATTTTGTATTCTTTGTCTTCAGCAAGAACCTCAGCTGGTCTTGGTTCTTTACATGGTGGGATGACCCAAACCTTCATTTCTGAAGGGGTGGGCCACTCATAGTTCTGCCTGGACTAGGTTGTTTTCCCTTGACCTTAATCATAGGGCATGGTAATACTAAGAGATGCCATAAGGGATCTCCTGTATTCCATATCCCTCCTTACCTCCATTGTGGAGTAGTGGTTCCATTTCCTTTTGGGAGTCTGGGTCGATAACCCCAGCAAAAACTGTAACTCCCTTCATAGTCTGATGACTCAAGCACGTGAGAAGCCAAAAGGGGCCAGGTGGCAGTGTTAACTTCCAAGTCAACAGAATCATAGTTGTGTCTCCTGGTGGAAGCATTATTCCTTTTGGAACTAGGACCTTTTGGCAAGCAGAATGTAGGTTGTGGGAACAGAAAGCAACGATTTTGCTAGGAGGTCATTTAGGGTAATAATGAGTTGTGTCACTCCCATTTCCACCCTTTGATTCCTGGACATGTGAATCCTCATTATCAGAAAAAAGCACCATACATTAGACACTAATTTGGAGCATATACAGCCTTCTGGAGAACTTTGTTCCAGCCCTGAAAGGTGTTGCCAGCTATCTGTTGCCGTAGCCAAACTTTCAAAGAGCCATTCCACTGATCAATCAAGCCAGCTGCTTCAGGGTGGTGGACAAAAAGGTAAGGCCAGTGAATTCCATGAGGATGGGCCTACTGCCAGACTACTTTTACTGAAAATGAGTTTCTTCATCAGAAGCAATTCTGTGTGGAATACCATGATGGTGAATAAGACATTCTGTAAGTCCACATATGCTAGTTTTGGCAGAGCATTGCATGCAGGGAAGAAAAATCTGTCTATTCCAGTAAGTGACTATTCCAGCAAGGACAAAATGCTGCTCCTTCCATGTTGGAAGTGGTCCAATATAATCACCCTGCCACCAGGTAGTTGGCTAGTCACCCCAGCAAATTGTCCCATATTAGGGGCTCAGTGTTGATCTCGGTTGCTGGAAGATGGAGCATTCAGCAGTTAATGTAGCCAGGTTGGCTTTGGTAAGTGGAAGTCCATATTTCTAAGCCCATAGATAATCACCATTCCTACCATCATGGCTACTTTATTCATGAGCCCATTGGGTGATGACAGAGGTTCCTGGGGAAAGAGGCTGAGTGATATCTACAGAATGAGTCATCCTATTCATTTGATTATTAAAATTCTCCTTTGCTGAGGTCACTGTTTGATGAGTATTTACATGGGACACAAATATCTTCACATTTTTTCCCATTTGAGAGCTGTCTTTCAGAAACAAACAAACAAATGAACAAAATAGTAGTTGTCTATGGACAATGGCAGGACCTTTCTCTGATATCCTAAAGATGCAAGCTGAAATTCACATATAGGTGCCTTCTGAGAACTCTAAACAGCCACTGAAATTTCAAACACTATCGGATCTGCTGAATCATAGCATCCAAGTAACAGAGCAGTTTACACAGCAGCCTGGACCTGTTGTAGATCTTTCTCTTGTTTCAGGACCAGCTCAAAATTTGCAGTATTCAGGTTACTCAGTAAATGGGCCAGAGTAACACACCCAAATAAGAAATGCATTGTCTCCAAAGCCAAAGTAGATCCACCATCCTGCCTCTTTCTGAGAACCTGAGAGGCCACTGGTGTAAGTCTTAGAGTCTGAAGGCTCAAGAACAAGGAGTTCTGATGTTCAAAGGCAGATGAAGATGGATGTTTCAATTCAAAGAGAGAATTTATTCCTCCTCCACCTTTTTGTTCTATTCAGGCCTTCAACAGATTGGAAGATGTCTACTTACGTTGGTGAGGATGGGCTCCTCTTACTCAGTCTACAGATTCAACGCTAATCTCTTCCAGAAACACCCTGCAGACACACCCATAAATAATGTTTTACCAGGTATCTGAACATCCCTTAGCTCAGTCAAGTCGACATAAAATTAATCATCACAAGAAGAGAGAGGAAAGGGAGGTAAAATAATAAAAGACTGCTATATATATATGATGCCTAAGATGTATGAATAATTAAAATGTTAATGGTGATTATTTTAATATGGGTATTCAACTGATTTTTACTTTCTTCTTTATATCTTTAAATAGTTTTTGACTTTTTACAATGTACTTATGTTTTTTATAATCAGGAGAACTTACAGTTCTTTTCCTCATGGGAGGAGGAGAAGTACAACAAGCTTTAGCAAAAAATTGTGTCTGAGGAAACTTGATACTATTGTACTTTAAAATCACATAACTAAGATCTTATTAACATTAAACATCATTTATAGCTAATCTTCTCCTATGCATCATTCTATGAAGAAAGAATAAGCTGCTTATAGTCACATGAGCCTGCCATTCAATATGAGTTGTTCTCGTCGTATTTCTCTCTGGCAATGCAGTAGCATTTAAATATCTTGTGAATTTAAGCCTGAAAAAAAAAACTTGTTTCTTAGATTATAGGGAAGAAGTCCAGATCCTGATATGATGAGATCATAAAAATAAATAGTATATTCTGAGTTACACCCAGATTCTCCTAGTAACATTTTTACTTCTGAATTCATCTCCTTCCATACTATAACACACTTTATTCTTCCTTACTTTGATCAATCTTCAGTTAAACTTGAAAGAAAGCTAATGAGTCTCTTTAACTAAATCTTAAGTCCAGACCTCTCTTATGAGCTCCATAACTCTTTATTCAAAAGTTTACTTGATATCTGTTCTTGTATGCTTCAAAATCTTATGCACCAAAAAACAAAAAAATCATCTCTCACCCTGTTACTCTCAAATATTGTCCTTCTCTAGTATTCCCAGTTTCAGTAAGTGATATCATAAGTTTAACAGGCTAGAAAACTATATTATTTTTTACTCAATGTTTGTCATCCTTCCCCACATTAAATCCATTGACAGTTCTTTTGATTTCTTAACCTAAGCATTTCTCAAATTAACCTATTTCTACTCCATCTACACTGCCAGCATAGCATGGGAATTTACATTATCAACACCTCATTCTTCAGTGTTCTGTTTTCTTTTATGTGATGGTCAGTCAGGTGTGGCCACAAGAGGAAGCACAGTAGATGCTCAGGAAAACAAAATTTTATTATATTTACAAGTGTTAGAAACAGGAGGCACAGTACACCATGCAAAGCCACATGGGGAGGCCTCGGGGTAGCTAGGAGGCAGAAAGTGGGATTAACGGGAAAGCCTGGGCCAGAGCCTTTATTGGGCTTTCTGAGGGAAGGGCAAGGTGGAGCAGCATAAACATAGGATTGGCTAGTTTGAATAATTTCTACTGACTCTAAGCTGTAGGGATGATCCCTAGTTACCTGGGCCTGGGATGATTAAGGCAGAAAATTATTGCCTCCTGAGGTGTATAGGCCATATAGAAGGCGTCTGGTTTGGATTGATTAGTTTGCACATTAAAGGCATGTTCCTGGGTGAGTCACATGCTATCTCCTAGAATTGGCTAGTCCCAGAGGAGCAGTGTCTCTTCAAAGAGAAAGGTTTTTAAGATGTCAAAACATTATAAAATAAAGAAAATAAAAATATAGATACTACACTGAACTATGGCCACCTACCTAGTCTTAGTCTCTCCTTTTATTTTAAAACCCCTCCAATCCAAACTTCAAACTAGAGCTGGAATAATTCTTTAAAAAGAATCATCTCTGCATAAAATGTTTCAATGGTTTTCTCTTGCTTCGACATTGATTCTCAGCTATCTTCCTTATGATGTTTTCTGCCTCCACAGTCGACATTTCAGATATAAATTTGTCTTTCCTTCACATGTTCTTTGCTGCTTCCTTCTTCAATACCTTTTCTCATGCCATTTATCCCCCTTTCTGGAAACACTCTCTAGCCCCTTTCTGTATCTCTATGCACCAAGTAGCTTCTGTTCATGCTTCAGATCTCAGCTGAGATCAGACTTCTCTGCTTTCCAACCCAGTAATTTTCATAGTTTGTATACCTGGCTGAAATAATTACTTGGTTAATATTGCCACTGTCACCATCAGCAACTATAAGTTCTACAAAGGCAGAGTTGATGTTCCTTTTGCTGATCACTATGCACTTTTATCCAGCACAAGAACCAATGAAAGGGCATGCTAACTTTATACCTATTGCATAATTAGTTGGACTGTGGTCTGATTTTGATGTCAAATAATTCTCTTCTCTTTATGTTCCTGGATATTTAGCCCCGAGCTTATTCATCTTGTTAATGGTGTGGCCCCATTATCAGTATTTATAATATTATTTTTATTTATGCATTCTCTATTTTGTCATTTTATGATTTTGTGATATTAAATTTTAAGATTCTAAAAGTAAGGCTCTTTTTTACTATAGATGTCAGTTATGTTCAAGTTTTCTATAAATGCAGATTATATATGGTCTCTATCTTGAAATAGATACAAAAGTTAAACAAATATGATATAATATATAGGAACCATAAAATAAATAGAAAATTATATTGAAGAAATGTATACAAAACAATGTAATCTATCTTCATAGGCTTGAAGTTCCTGGTGGAAATTTTTCATTTTATCTATGTCTGTACATTTCACAACACCTAGATAAGGCCTTCCACTTAAGGGGTAGTCAGTCACATGTAATGAATGAAATGTCTCATCACAAAAAACTTTTGCAAAAAATTACCATTTGCTATATAATCATTTCATGTTGAGCTAATTATTTCCTTTTTTAAATCATCAAATCAATGAAATCAAATCAGAGCCATCATATGTGAGGACTATACATAACACATTTCTGTAGCAATAAATATTTTCTTCAAGATTAATTTAAATGTGAATAATTTTGTCCCTATAAAAAAAAAAAGACAATTTAGACTTAACATATTAACTTGGGAAAACATCAGATCAAATTTACTAGGTTCATTAAGCTTAGGGAATTAAATTTCAGAAATCTGTATTTCCTAGTAATAGGTTCCAAGAGTAATATTTAGCAGCCTGTCAAATATGTGCTTCTTTATTATGCAAATTGGCATTAGCGATCAGAACAAGCAAGTTGTATTAAATAGTTTTTCTCTTTGAAGACTCACCTAGTATAATATTTGATAAAAACTTTAATAAAGAAGTGCACTACTGAGCATGACTTCTCATGGTTTGACTTTACAAAAATGTTAGCCTATCATTGAGTTGCTCTATTATCATTTTTGATTCACCAGCTGTGTCTTGGTTGGTTGGATTGCTACTGGATGACATTACTTATTGCAAAGCTACAAATATTTACACACCAGTTTCTCATATAAGAACACATAGAATTGTCTGCGAGTTTTTTTTTTCTCAGTTTCCTGAATTTTGTGACAGATGCAATGAATGCAGAGAAAATTATTCTTATTGGTATATTTTCTAGGAGTCTTTTGATGCATTTTAAAGTAACTCCAAGAATATGAAACATTTAAGTAACATGCAAGTGAAAATTATATCTATGTTTAAAAATAAAGACACAAGCAATGAAGTTACAGAGGCCCTACTGTCTGTCATAATAACTAAAGGGCACAGGTAGATAATAGGATTCAATCACAGACTTCTATTTTTAGTCATAGCTCCTTCATTTGGCATTTCCTTTATAGGAAGCTATTGACTAGATTGTGAAATGCTGAGTCTGGTGTGACATTCTTATCTTCTTAAGAAGCAGTTGTTTTGACTTTACCCTGACATTGCTTCCTTTTCACTAACTTTCTTTTTTTTTCTTAGATGAGTCATTGCCTTTATCTAAAATATTAATGATTAAAATTTACTGCCTACTAAATATATTTTCATTTACAATGCATTTCAAACAACAATCATTCTGAAGACAGCACAATCTTTAAACAGTAACAGATTTTATGAAGATCTGGCCCCTCAGGCTATATAATTTGGGGCTGGTAAGAGCAACTGCACCTCAAAATAGCAAACAAAAGTTTTGTTATGGTGTTTTCAAGCATCCGTTTTCATCCAAGATTTTGTAATTTCAGAGAGAATCTGATAATTATTTTCATCATTCACTATTTAAATGAAAGCCTTGGAAATATGGTGGAGTGAATTGGTGCAGAAAGTCTAAGAAATGAACTGTGTATGAAATGATGTAGAATGACAGACTCTTTCAGTATTTAATTGTTCAGTTGAACAGTAGGACTTTACCTTTTCTTGAAATCACTGTTTAGAAATTGAGAAAACATCAAATCAAATTTACTAGGTCCATTAAGCTCACATGCCTTTCTTCTGACATGTGATTAAACATCATGAAACTTTTAAGGCAGATAAGTAATGGGACTCACTGGGGAATGTTCAAATGCAGTGGAAGTGTAGGTTGTCAATGGTCAGTCACACCTTTTCTTGCTGCTTTGATAGATGTTCATGTTTACAATAAGATTGACCAACTCCAATCCTTGGTAGCTACAGAGTAGTGTGTGTGTGTATGTGTGTGTGTGTGTGTGTGTGTGTGTGTGTGTGTGTTCTGAGGAGGGATTGGGAATTGAGGAATATGTGCATTGTAATATATTCTCATATCTTGTTTACTAAAAAACTTACAGAATATCACAAAAATTCAGGATTTCTGTGATACCTAAATCATTATTCATGTTGCCTTGTTCCTGGAAGTTATTATTGAGTATTCTAGAGCATACTCTGAATCTGGCTTTGGTCTTGATATATACACACTCCCTGTCATCTTGGGAAAGAGTCTTATACACACAGTCAGCACTAGAACACTCAAATTATGTCAGATCTTTTTATTTGGAAATAACGTAGCATGGAGTGGAAAAAGAACAACTCTGGACTAAGAGAGACCTGAGTTTGGTTTCAAGCTTCACCATTTAATAGTTGTTTTATAGTTGTTTAATAGTCATTTTAATAGTTGTTTGAATTTAGGTTTTTTACTTATCTCCCTGAGTCAAAAATGCTTAATCTATAAAATGATGATTAATGGTACTTCTATTTAGCCCTATAAAGCTTAGTGAAAATTTATGCAGGCATAGGTCAAAGATATTGCATATTCGATTCCAGACCACCGCAATAAAATTAATATTGCAATAAAGCTAGTTACACAAATTTTTAGGTTTCCCAGTGCATACAAAATTTATGTTTATACTATACGGTAGCCTATTAAGTGTACAGTAGTAGTATGTCTTAAAAACAATATTCATACCATAATTAAAATTATTTATTGCTAAAAAATTGCTAACAAACCATTTGAGCCTTCAATGGGTCATAATCTTTTTATGAGTAGAGAGTCTTACCTAGATATTGATGGCTGCTGATTGATCAGGGTGGTAGTTGCTGAAGGTTAGGGTAGGCTGTGGCAATTTCTCAAAACAAGAAAACAATGAAGTATGCTGCATGGGTTGACTCTTCCCTTCATGAAGGATTTCTCTATATCATGTGATGTTGTTTGATACCATTTTACCCACAAAACTTCTTTTGAAATTGGAATTAGTACTCTATAGTCCTATTGATGCTTTATCAACTAAGTTTATGTAATATTCTCAATCTTTTGTTGTCATTTCTACGATGATCACAGCAGCTTCACCAGTAGATTCCATCTCAAGAAACCATTTTCTTTGCTCATCTGTAAAAAGCAACTCCTCATCCATTGAAGTTTTATCACGAGATTGTAGCAATTCAGTCACGTCTTCAGACTCCACTTCAAATTCTAGGTTTCTTGCTTATTCCACCACATCTGCATTACTTTTTCCCTGAAGTCTTGAACCCCTCCAAGTCATCTTCGAGGACTAGAATCAACTTCATAATGTTGATGTTGATATTTGGAACTCAAGTGAATCAGAAATGTTCTTAATGGTATCTAGAATGATGAATTTTTCCAGATGGTTTTCAATTTGCTTTGTTAGATCCATCAGCAGAATTACTATCTACAGCAGTTAAAGCCTTATCAAATGTATTTCTTAAGTAATAAGACTTGAAAGACAAAATTAATTCTTGGTCCATGGGCTGCAGAATAGTTGTATTATCAGGCATAAAAACAATGTTAATCTCCTTGTATGTCTCCATAAGAGCTCTTGAGTGAACAGGTACATTGTCAATCAACAGTAATATTTTAAAAGGAATCTATTTTTTTCTGAACAGTAAGTCTGAACAGTGGGCTTAACATACTCAGTAAACCATACACTAAACAGACATGCTCTTATCCAGGCTTTGGTGTTCCATTTATGGATCACAAATATATTTTGCATAATTCATAAGGGCCTTGGGATTTTTGAAATGGTCAATGAACATCAGCTTCACCTTAAACTCTCCAGCTGCATTAGCCTTTAACAAGAGAGTCAGTCTGTTCTTTGAAGCTTGAAAGCCAGGCATTGACCTCTCCTCTCCAGCTCTGAAAGTCTTAGATGGCATCTTCTTCCAATAGAAGGCTGTTTTGTCTACATTGAAAATATGTTGTTTAGTGTAGTCACCTTGATCTATTATCTTAGCTAGATCTTTTGAATAAGTTGCTGCAGCTTCCACATCATCACTAACTGCTTCACCTTGCATCGTTATGTTATGAAGACAGCTTCTTTCCTTAAACCTCACAAACCCATGTCTTCTAGCTTCAGCCTTTTCTTCTTCAGCTTCCTCACTTCTCTTAGCTTTCATAGAATTGAAAAGAGGGCCTTTCTCTGGATTAGGTTTAGGTTTAAGGGAAGGTTGTGGTTGTTTTGATCTTCTATCCAGACTACTCAAACTTTCTCCATCTTAGCAATAAACTATTTCATTTTCTTACAATTTTTTTTTTATTTCAGCATAATATCGGGGTACAGATGTTTAGGTTACCTATGTTGCCCTCCCCCCGCCCCCAAGTTTGAGTTTCAAGTGTGTCCATCCCTCGGATGGTGCACATCGCACTCTTTGTGTATGCATATACCCGTCCCCTCCTCC
>NW_012143856.1:13267954-13270388 GCF_000956105.1 Propithecus coquereli | reverse complement strand
TCCTTTCCTGGTTTTGGTATCAGGGTTATGTTGGCTTCATAAAATGTGTTGGGGAGGAATGCATCCTTCTCGTTGCTGTGGAATAATTTCTGCAGGATAGGCACCAGTTCTTCTTTGTAGGTGCGGTAAAATTCTGGTGTAAAACCCTCTGGTCCGAGACTTTTCTTTTTTGGAATGTTTTTTATTGCTGTTTCAATTTCAGTCCTTGATATTGGTTTGTTCAGGAATTCTATTTCTTCCTGTTTGAGCCTAGGGAGGCTGTGCATTTCTAAAAATTTGTCCATTTCCTCCACATTCTCCAGTTTGTGTGCATGAAGGTTTTTGTAATATTCATAAATTATATCTTGAATCTCCATGGCATCAGTTGTAACTTCTCCTTTTTTGTTCCTGATGGAGCTTATGAGGGATTTTTCTTTTCTGCTCTTCATTAGTTAACCAAAGGTGTGTCGATTTGGTTTATTTTTTTCAAAGAACTAACTTTTTGTTTTATTAATCTTTCATATAGTTTCCCTGTTGTCAATTTCATTTAGTTCTGATTTGATCTTATTAATTTCCCTTCTTCTCCTGGGTTTGGGGTCGGTCTGTTCTTCTTTTCCCAGTTCTTTGAGTCGATTCATTAGGTTGTCTATTTGTGATCTTTTTGACTTTCGGATATAGGCATTTATGTAAATAAACTTTCCTCTCAGGACTGCTTTGGCTGTGTCCCACAGACTTTGATAACTTGTGTCACCTTTGTCATTTAGTTCAAAGAATCTTTTGATTTTTATCTTTACTTCCTTGGTTTGAAGGAATCATTCAGCAGAAGGTTGTTTAATTTCCATGACTTTGTGTAGAGACGAGAGTTCTGTTGGGGTTGATTTCTATTTTTATTCCACTGTGATCTGAGAAGATGTATGGTATGATTTCTATTTTTTTTAATTTTTTGAGACATGCTTTGTGTCCTAGAATATGGTCAATGTTAGAGTATGTCCCATGAGCTGATGAGAAGAACGTATATTCAGTGGTTTTTGGGTAGAATGTCCTGTAAATGTCAGTCAGGCCCATTTTTCTAGAGTTCTGTTTAAGTCTAGTATTTCTTTGTTAATTTTCTGTCTAGAGGATCTGTCCTGTGCTGTCAGTAGGGTGTTGAAGTCTCCGACTATTATGGTGTTGCTGTTTATCCATTTGTTTAGATCAAGTAGAGTTTTCTTTATGAATCTGGGTGCACCTAAGTTGGGTGCATACATCTTTAGAATTGTTATGTCTTCTTGTTGAACTGTACCCTTCACTATTATATAGTGACCCTCTTTGTCTTTCATTACTTTTGTTGATTTAAAAACTAAGTTATCTGAGATCAAAACTGTCACACCAGCCTTCTTTTGGCTTCCATTTCCTTGAAATATTGATTTCCACCCCTTTACTTTGAGTCTAGATGCATCCTTGCAGGTTAGATGCATTTCCTGGAGACAGCAGATGTTTGGCTTGTATTTTTTTATCCATTCGGCCAGCCTATGTCTTTTGAGAGGGGAGTTCAAGCCATTCACATTTATTAAGAGAACTGATAAGTGGGGTGAATTACTGTTCATTCTGTTGGGTTGCATTTTGTTTCTTTGTTTTCTCTCTTGAGCTATTGTGGAATCTAGCCTTTGATCTTTAACTTTTGAGTGGTTTTACATTCGACAGTGTTTATTGTGTTTATCCTTGTGTAATTCTGTTTTGAGTACTTCTTGGACAGCTGGTCTTGTCTTGGTGAATTCCCTCAGTCTTTCTTATCTGAGAATGTCTTTATTTCTCCTTCATATATGAAACTTAGTTTTGTAGGGTACAAGATTCTAGGCTGGGCATTATTCTGTTTCAGAAGAATGAGAATGGAGCTCCAGTCTCTTCTGGCTTGTAGGGTTTCAGTTGAGAAATATGGAGTTATTCTGATGGGCTTTCTTTTGTATGTTACTTGTTTCTTTCACCTTACAGCTCATAGAAGGGCCTCTTTAGTGGCTATTTTGGTCAATCTGATGACCGTGTGATGTGGTGTCTTCCTATTTGCATTGAATTTCCCTGAGGTCCCTTGAACTTCTTGTACCTGTTTATCTAGATTTTTATCAAGGCCTGGGAAACTCTCCTCTATTAATTCTTCATATAGCTTATCCAGCCCTTGAGTGTTTCTTCTTCACCTTCTGGAACCCCTATCACCCTCAGGTTCGGTTTTTTCACATAATCCCACATTTCTTGTAGGCTTATTTCTTTTCTCTTAATTTTCTGCTCAATTTCTGTGACTGACTTATATAATTGATAGGAGTTGTCTTCAGTTTCTGAGATTCTTTCTTCTGTTTGATCTGCCCTGTTCTTGAGGCTTTTCACGGTGTTTTGTAGTTTCCTGAATAAGTCCTTCATTTTTAGGAGATCAGTTTGATTTTTCTTTAATATTTCAATTTATTTAGTGAATTTTTCTTCCACG
>NW_012143856.1:13240029-13267904 GCF_000956105.1 Propithecus coquereli | reverse complement strand
GCTTTTCACGGTGTTTTGTAGTTTCCTGATTAAGTCCTTCATTTTTAGGAGATCGGTTTGATTTTTCTTTAATATTTCAATTTATTTAGTGAATTTTTCTTCCAAGTCCTGGACTTTTTTGTGGTTTCTTTGTGTTGGTTATCCATTTTTTCTTGCATGTCATTGAGCTTTCTTACAATCCATGTTCGAAATTCTTCTGTCATTTTAGTGTTCTGGTTAATGTCAGTGTTTTGGTGTTTGTGTTTTGGTTAATGTCAATTGCTAGGGAGCTGTTGTTCCTCTTTGGGGGTGTGGTTTCCATTTGATTTTTCATACTTCCGGAGTTCTTTTTCTGGTTTCTTCCCATCTGGATCAGTTGTTCCTTCTTGCCTTTATATTTTCATTTGGACAATGACATGCCCTATTAGTGTCTGAGCCAGTAGGTGGTGTCTGTGGGTGAGATTCGACCACGCCCTTTATGATGCATCAGTAGATGCGGTAAAAGGGTGTGCAGAATGACCTCCTTGTCAGTAGGTGGCACTTGCTGGAAAGAGCGAGCTGCAGTGCTATTTTTGGATCTTGTAGCCAGCTCTTGTTCCTCTGGAGAGGCCCTCTTGTGCCTCGGGTGGTGGGTGGGGCCCTGGGACTTCCAGGTGTGTCTTTATTCTCTACCTCAGTGGGGGCAGGACCAGGAGTGAGTCTGGGTGGTGCTGGGTTGAGTAAGCCTGCCCTCAGGCTCCACAACTGCTGTTAGCAGGGGTCAAAAGTCTGTTCTTTGCTTCTGTGCAAAGCTGCGGGGAGGGGCTGAAATGGCTCCACTCAGCTGAAAGTCTGAGCTTGGGGGATGGGGCTGTCCAAGACCAGCACTTTGGAGCAGGTCTCACTCCCTTCCACCCTCCTTCTCTCTGTGGCCTCTCACAGGCCTCTGCCAGCAAGCGTGGCCTCAGGCCGATGGATCTCCCCTGGCTGTGACGTGGGCCGGGAGGTTCCCTACCCAGGATCGCAGCCTGAGCTGGGTGCACAGCCTTCTTTTGGGAGGAGGGTTCCCTCTCAGGCACTCTGATCTGCCCCTGAAGGCGCACGCTCCTCAGTAGGCTCTTTCACAGATCTCCCTTCTGTGCCCCGGGGCAATGTGATCGTGACCTGGGTGTATGGGGTCTGGTCTGCAGATCTGTCCCCTGGGCTCTGGAGATCAATCTCTGACACTGCCACGGGGAGGGGTGCTGGTCTTGAACCACTTACAGGGTGCCCAAGGTGGATCTATTTCAATCCACCTCGGGATTTGCCCTGCTCTCCTGGAGTCCCCAGGCAAGCAGCACCTGGGAGGGCTGGCAGGTAGGGAGTTCGCAGTCTGAGTACCCTTCAGTCTGCTGTAGGGCCCCAAAAGAAGAGGTCTCTTTCCTTGGAGATGACTCCGTGTGATGGCTAAATTGTCTCTCTGGGCACCCACGGGTAGGGAAGGGGAAGGAGAGAATGGAGCAATATGGCATCTGCCAATAGGCTTGGGTCTGGGTGCGTGGAGATGTCCCGAGGGAGCTGGGAGCCCCGCACTGTGTCCGCAAGAGGCCACCACTCACTGGCGGCAGCCATCTCTGGGCTGGTGATGGAAGGTCTCTCCAACTGCTCGGGAGCCCACCTACAGTCCAAGATGCAAGGGAAGGAAAAGTTATCTGCTCCACCTATCCTTGTAGCTAGTCTCCAAGCCTCTCAGGGACAGTTCTCCTTCCAGTTCTCCTCCGCAACATCTTCTCCTGGAGTCTCCTGTAGTTTCAGGCACCCTTCCTTCTGACCCTTACCCGATGTGTTTTTCTGCTAGTTTATTTTTTTCACTTTCTTCTAAAATCTGTCTTTTTTGCAGAGACACTCTGACTGGTGGCTTTTCTCATCCGCCATCTTGGCTCCTCCATTTTCTTATAATTCTTATATTCACCAATGTAGCACTTTTATTTTTCTCTAAGAACTTTTCCTTTGCATTCATACCTTGTCTAACTGGCACAAGAGGCCTAGCTTTTGGTCTATCTTAACTTTGACTTGTCTTGCTCACTAAAGCTTATTCATTTTTAGCTTTTGATATAAAGTGAGAGATGTGTGACTCTTCCTTCCACGTGGACACTGAAGTAAAATTCTAAGAAATTTTTAGTCATGCTGATGACCAAAGTCACCAAGTAGTAGAGTAGTGCATCTGGTAGTAATGGCCCAGAACTAATGGCCCTGCTGTGCTCAGACAAGGTAGAAGTAGCCTGTGGGAAATATGGCTTCTATAAATGCTGTCATATGTCTAAAGGGGCATCTACCTATATGGTATTGAAAGTCAACTAGGTTCTCTGCACCACGAGATTTGACTGGTACATTTTCATGACCATGATGTCCCCTTTGCAGCAGCAGCCACATTAATTAATGCCTTGGAAGACATTGTCTTAACTTCATCTCCTCAATGCAGTAGAAGCCTTAAAACTTCAAAGCAACTCCCAAAGACTCTCAGTCTGCTAGGTTACCACCTATGAAATTCTTCTACTGTTTGCTTCCTAAAAAGTAATAAAAATAAAGAGTGACATTTTTTTAACATCTTCACTGCTTGATAGCTTGATAGCTTCAAATCTCATTAACTTTTTAAGAATTGTCCATTTCTCTGATGAATAATGAAATTGAATATTTTTTCATATATTTATTGGTCATTTGAATATCTTATTTTCAGGATGTGGCTTTCAACTATTTTGGGAACTTTTAATTGGGTTGTCTTTTTCTTACTGATTTGTATGAGTTCTTTTTACATCCTGGCTATGAATTTTTGTTGGATATATATATTGGGAATTTCTTTGATTTGTATAGGTTCCCTTGTTATAGTTTTTATAGTTTCTTTTAATGAACAGAATTTCTTAATATTAATATAGTCAATTTTATCATTTTAAAATTTATAGTTAGTAATTTTGGGGTCCTATTTCAAAAATCTTTACCTTCTCCTGTGTCACAACTATACTTTCCAATGGTTTACTCTAAAATTGCATTGATTTACCTAACACTTAGGTCAACGAGCCCTATGAAATTAATTTTTGTGGTATAGTGTGAAGTATGGCCTCAGATACATATTTTTCTATTGGATATTTTCTTAATTTATTATCACTTTTACTTAAAAGACTATCCATTTCTTCACACTATTGCAACTGAGTCTTTGTCATAAATTATATGATATGTATGGATCTGTTTCTGAACTCTAATTTTTTTCATTGATCAGATCAGTTTCTAACTTTTGGGGCCAATCCCTTGTTTTCTTAATTTATAATAGCTTTATTATGAGTCTAGATATCTGCTGTGTATATCCTTCACCTTTTTTTCTTCTATATTTTTGATCTTCCTATAATTATTCTAGGACATTTTAAAGCTTGTATTTTCATATAAAATTTAGAATCAGTTTGTCAATTTCTTTAAAATAATTCGAAGTTTGCTAAAGTTTTCATTGACTTTATATTGAATTATTTAATAATAAATTAATTGGCAGTAGGCAATGTCATCTTTATAAGATTGTCTTCTAATGCAGGAACATGTATTTTGTTCCATTAATTTATGTTTTTTTTAATTTATATTAATGTTTTATAATTTCAAAATGGAGATCTTATACATCTCTTTTAGCTATATTCCCAAATATATAATATTGTTGTATGATTTTAAAATTGCCAAAGCTACTTATTGAATTCTAAATTTTATGTTTCACTTAAACATTTTTAGCATATCCATTTAATCATTTTTACAGATTTTAATTATTGTATGGAAATTTCTGTTCTTTTATACACTTTCTCCATCTCACCTCTGTTTTAAAAAATGCATTAATTATAGTTATTTTATGTACTAATTTGTCTAACCACTCCAATATCTGGATCATCTACTGTTCTACTTCAATTATCTATTTTGTCTATTCACTATTAATCTTTCTCTCTCTCTCTCTCTCTCTCTCTCTCTCTCTCTCTATTTATCTCTCTGTGTCTTCTCTTTGTATAGGTTTCTCTTTGTTTTTATAGTAATTGCTTATTGAATACCTGATATTTTATATAAAGACTTTGGAAGTCCCAGGTGAGATACCAGGAGGAAAGATACCCATCACTGGTATCTTCCACCAGTGATGGTGTCTGCCTTCCTCCCTTAGGCAAGGAGTTTTAGGGCTTCATCACTTCAATACAATTATAGATTGATCTGAATTAGGGGTAGTGGAACTTTTTTATAAATTTAATTTTATTTATGTTTAGCCCCTTTCACTAGGTAGTGGTCCTCCTGAGCTTGTTATTAAGAGCCCAGCTGTTCTCTGTGTTCTAATCCTTGGAAAACTGTGGAGGATGCAGATCTGGACTTTATATATTTAAAGACCAGATATCCTTTCCCCAGGGCTATACAGTGTAAAAATTTGGCAAACATTTGGAAAGGGAGACTGACCCTATGCCTCTTTTGCTTGTATATCTTTGTTTCCTAAATGCTATGAAATTATAGGAAGTTTCACTGTTTCTTTTGAAAGATTTTCCTATGGCTTTCCAGACTCCTGCCCATGACCAGAAGTTAATAAATGACTCATGGGGAAAACATTTCTTGTGGCAGGTTTCCAGTTTGTCACATTAGTACCTTGAAATTACAAGAGCTTTGCTGGCTTTTCTTTTACCCTAGTAGAGTATTTTACTGTATGAGTAACCATTTCTACTGAAAATTTAACCTGAGTCTCACTAAAAGACAGACAAGTCTGGAACCAATTGATAAACAAGACTCGTTGAAAAGCAGAAAACTCTAGCACCAATTGATAAACAAGATGACATCAATGACAAACAGCTTCTTAGCAATTAAGACCTATGCTAAGGACAATTTAACTAACTTTTCGTATTTGTATATTTTCCTTTCCTCTCTTGATATATTCTTTCTTTTGTAGTAGACTGTTTAAATTACTAAACTATTCCTTTTGGCCTCTATTTGCTTAAATATGAAATAATCTAATGCTTCTTATGATATTTTTAATTATCTTCATAGTTCTTATCTCCTTCTGTTGTCTAACAGCTAAATGCTTTAATGTTACTATACAGCCATTATCCTTGGCCACCATCCAGTTAGTAATACTACTTCAAAGTGAAAGCAAAGTCTCATATCATGGTCAACATTGTTTTTCTGGGAGTTGAGGTGGACTAAAGGAATGACTAAATAATTCTAACATGAGTAATTGTCCAGTTCTAAGCTAAATATGGTAGAAGCCTCAAAGGAAGACACTAGCTGCCATCATGCTGAGAAGAGGATATCACTTATAATCCACAGGTAAAATTATAAGGTGGTTTTGTTTTGGAAACACACAAATTACCAAAAGTGACTTTTCTGATAACTTAGCTACTTCTTCAAGGGCATACTGTTTTTCCCAATAGCTTTCAGTCAATCAGCTTATTCAAGTAGAAAAAGACTGTAGACTATAGCTTATAGAGTATTTGTGTATTTATCATTTATAAACTCTGACTTTGTTTTGTTTGGAAGAGATCTTTACATGATTTATCTCCTTTAGACATGGGTAAACTTTGGCTGTATTCTAATTAACTTTCTTAAAATTATTCTTTGATATTTATTCAATTTTTTACTCTCACTTTATAGAATATAAACTGAGGGAACAGGGAAAAAGACTGTCCTGCTAACTGCTCTATACCTGATACATGCTCAATAAATATTTGTCAGGTGAATGAATGAGGATATGAATTAACAATCATATGAACTTGGAGAAGTTACTTAAATTTTTCTGACATAAAAATCAGATAGAGAACTGGATTTGGCATTTTGTAATTGCTTTTCCAATTGTAAATATAAATATTTACATTTCTCTCTCTCTCTCTCTATACACACACACACACACACACACACACACACACACACACACACATTATGACCTATAGCATGAAATTTCACCTTTTGGAAAATTCACAAATACAAACTTTTCAACACATACAAATATCTTCCTTGCCTTCTGTATTTTTAGAATTTAACTTGAGAAAAAAATTGATTTAAAAATAATCTTTGTAAAATACTCCATGAAAGCAATATTTAACTATAAACACATTCCTAATAACTGCCTGATATAGTTCCTGGAATATACAAGGTATGAATGTGAGTAGGTACATTTTTGTTGGTAAAAACTTACCACCACCCCCCTGATCCACCATGAGCCATTGGTTACTCAAAGGATATAACAACCTTTTTCTCCAAACAAAAAATAATTCATGAAGTTAAATGTACCAATTGTGAATGTAACAAATACCAAAAGTTTGCTTTCGTAATTATTTATATGTATTGTAATAGGGAGATATGTAGGACCTAGAATGTATTAGAGGTTCTAATACAAAATTAATAAAAGCTATCCATAGTTATGCACCCATACAATGGATTGCAGTGAGAATTGCTGAACATAACCAGTCTGGGAAAGAAAATCTACTACTAGTTGGTAACTTTTAAAATATGAGTGCATACAGTTAAAATATTGAAACTCCTGTGTAGTCGTGTTGAGCACAACTATCAGAAAGATTTCATGGTATTTTACGATGGATATACGCAATAATCAAGAACATAAACACAGCTTCGGTGAAGAGAACTAAACATAACTTCTTCTAGGTTGGGCTGAGTGGAAATTATACTCATATTTCTAGTTTAATACTGATGAAAATTAGTAGAAAAAGTCAGAGAAACAGACTAGCATATCTGTTGTATCACTTATAGGTATGAAAAAAGTGGTTCAGCTACCACATAAATTTGTATTAAAAATTTAATTAAACTCTGAAGTGCATTTTCCAGTCTTTTGCAACTAAAATATTTAGACTTTATGTAGAAGATAATATTAATATAAACGTAGATTTATAGTTCCATGTGAAAATTTAATAGTCAACTCATTTTTCCACATAATTTTAGTTGCTAGCTAGGAAAAAAATACTTATAAAAACAGAGCTAAATATATCTCACATTTCATCTTTCATATAATTTCTGCTTAATTAAGAAAACTCTAGTGATGTATTCGTCTCAGTTATTAAATGAATATCTTCACAATCAACATCTACAGTAACAGACTCCACATGAATAATGATAGTTTAACCCTCATGCAATCTTCATCCTTTTTCTTAATAAGAGGCCAAAAATATCTTTCTCCTTGTAGAAATATTTATGGCCTATGTTGGCCACAAAATATCCCCTCATTTTTCTCTTTGGCTCATGCTAGTGACAAAATTTGACGTTGTAGAATGAAAATTATTTATTCATACAATGTATAAAGATAAAATTTGAGGAAAGATTAGCTGTATCAACAAAACTGTGTAGTAAATAGTAGATTATATAGTCTGAGGTACTAGAAGTATCCACTGACTTTTTTTTCCTCCCTGTGGGAATTCCTGAAACCTATAGTGATAGACTAATAGAATCCTGCTTCTATATGAAGATCCTTGGCAAAGCCAGCAGTTTCAGTCCTGTTGAGGTAGTCCAAGGACCATTCTCAGATCATGAGAATTTCTGTATTAATCTTACATTAATCAGCCATTTAACGATTTTTATTAACTACCCAATATGAACTCTTTTCCATGCGAGGCATCTTTTGGGAATAGTTTGGAATATGGTACCATTCCTATACTAAAGTATGTACATGAACAAACAATAACTGTAGTAGATGGTAGAGTTGCAAGCTGAATCTCTCTGGATCTTGGACACTATTCAGAGCTCTCAAAAAAATGGTCTTCATGTAAGAAATCGGTAAACAAATGAATCCCTTGCCTGGAATTAGATTTATGACTTGAATAACTAGATGAATGATGGTTCCAATTACTGAGATGAGAAAATAAGATGACAAAGCTTGAGGAAAAATACCACGAGTAAATTTTTGGTCCTGTAGTGCTTGCAGTACATTTGCAACTTCTGTGCGGTATCAAGAAGAGAACAGTGTGTTTGAAACACTGGGGAGATATTTGTGTTAAAGATCGCAGTTTGGCTGTATATAGATCATAATTGAAGTCATATGAGCATAGCTGAAAATTTCCAAGTAATTATAGAGGGAAAAGAAAAGAAATCCTTTGGTAAGCATTGAGGAATTCCATAATTTAAAGATGCGGTAAGAAAGATGATGTAAGTGGACAGAAGAAGCCACTGTAGAGATGGAAAGAAAACTAGGAGTGTATGGTGAAATAGAAATTAAGAGTAGAGAGTGTTCCATGCAGAAAAGAAATCAAAAGTGAATAATATTGCTGGTAGTTCAAATAAAATAAATAATAAACTATGTCCATTGGGTATAACATGGCAGCTTGAGCTAGGGTTTCAATGGAGTGACAGGTAAAAGCAGAACTTTAGGGACTGAGAAGTAAGTGGATGATGAGAAAACTGAAACAATAAATTTGAGAAACTAGAATTTTTTTAGAGAGAGAGTTTTGGGTAATGGATAAGTTTTAACTTGGGATCTTGAGCAGTAAATGAAAATGAGCAACATCTATATGGAAGGAATAGTTTTTTGTACATTTGAGAGACATGGGTTATCAATAGTGTATGTTTCCTAAAAAAAGGCAGAAGAGAATGGAATAAAAGAAGAAATGAAGAAATTGCTTTTAAGAAATATTTATTCTATGGTAACTAGAGAAAGAAAAATTTGATTCATGCAGAGTAATAGTTCTCAACTTTGCCTACCATATTAAGTGTTATTTTCCCTTTCAAATAATTGTAAAATCCAGATTTAAAAAATGACAAAACTACAGAAGTTTGACTGGAGTGTAGGTGAAGGGATAGACCAATGATACAGTAAGAGGCAGAAAAAAAAATTTGATGATCAAGTGAGTGTATGTTGATAATATTAAAGAAACAGAAAAGGTTCATTTTGGCAAACGATCTACTCTGGCGTAGAAGACTGCAAGTCTTCTGCAATATGCTAAAGTTTAAACTCCTTGACATGGAATGCAAGGGAATTTACAAAATGTTCCCTCCTGAGTTTTCTTCTTATTCTCCTTCATTTCTATACTCTTTCTATACTCTTTCAGTTATACAGACTTCTTTGCATTCCCTTGCATATACCATGCTATCTCATGATTTATTACTGTCTTTTTAAATCATCTCTGATCCCTCCTGCCTATTCAACCAGAGTTAAGAGTGCTCACTTTCAAGCACCCAATCATTTTTATATTACTTTAACATTATTTATTATAATGTCTTATAAGATTTATTTCTAATGACTTTTTCTTCCATTCATGCTGGTAGGTATGGTCTCCTAATTTACCTATTTGGGGCATCTATCCCCAGTTCTTCCCACAAAATAGCCACTTAGTAAAGTTGTTTTTTAATCAAGTGAACAAATAGATGACTGATAAACAGATGGATGTAGGAAGTACTATCTTAAAGAATATACGGCAGGATGGATTTCATCTTAAATCAATATCCATAATTGACAAGTAGAGAAATGAAGCAGGGTATATGAAATGATATCTTTCAGGTCATATAGTTAATTCAGAGTAAAGGTAGTATGCAAGCTGAATTCTCCTGCCTTTAGTTTAGTTCTTAAATTAGTACATCACAAAACTTATGTCCCCTCTCCCAGTGCAGGTGGAAATTTATTGAAAGACCTCTAATGCTCTCAGGTTCTTGGATATTCCCAGAAAAATAGCATGTCCCCAAGGACACTTTGGAACACTGGGACCAGCCCTACTCAGGCAAGGAACTTTAAGGGCATTGGTAAATATAAATAAATTTTTCTGTTACCTATTTTATACTTAAGGCCTAAGTTTCAAAAAAGGACAGTTCTATTCATTATACTACTACACTTTACTGAGAGTTTCCCTATGTGCTAAGCATTGGAATGATCTCTCTAAATACATTAGTGTACTCATTAATATACTCTGCAGTAAGCTACCCATGAAAAGTAGTAAGGAGTTTATTTTGTTGCTACTACTTGATTTCTGTAATAGAACAAATCTTCAAATTAACGTCAATATTACTAGTTTGGAGACATCATTATTCACTCATTTAATTTTGCCAACACAATTAAATAATCTAGATATTAACAAACCAAAAAAACTGGCTATTGACAGGCTGAGAGGTGATTTCCACCATCCATCCACATAGATTTTGAACAAATATTTATTGATTATTGAATCAGTAAGAAATCTTTGGTGTAAATCGAAATCCGGTTCACTTAAGCAAAAGTATTTTTACTGTAAGCTTCATAAGTTCTCACAGATAAAAGATAAACTAAAGAAAGAATGTTTCTAAAAAGTTTGCAATCATGATGATTCCAGGAGGGAAAAAAAAATGGCTCTTGAGTGAATTTTCATTAGGATAAATCATCTCTAGCCATTTTCCATCCTGGATTCACTTTGCTTAATATTCATATTCCCGAAGGAAGCATCTTGGTCTAGTTTGGTTGATACCCTTTATAACCATGATTGAAGTAAGATACTTATAATTCCCAAGAGGAAAATTTGAGGTACTGTTATCACACCAAAGGATATGGATTTGGGCCAGGTACCAACAACAGTGATGATAATGATATTGATGAAAGTGTCTCTCTCTCTCTCTTTTTTTAAACTGGCCAAGATGATATGTGTCTATTTATTTATTTTTAGTTGCCAAATTGTACATATTTATCATGTATAGCATGTTGTTTAGCAATATGTAAACATTGTGAAATAGCTAAATCAAGCTAATTAACATATGCATTACTTCACATATTTAGCATTTTTTGTGGTGACAACACTTAAAAATTTACTGTCTTTGCCATTTTTAAGAAAATAATACATTGTTATTAACTATAGTCACCATACTGTACAATAGATCTCTTGCATTATTCTGTGTACCCTATGTAACGGAAAATTTGTATCCTTTGACCAATATCTCTCCAACTCCCCCCTCCCTCCGGACTCTGGTATCCACCATCGTATTCTCTACTTCTATGAATTCAACTTTTTTTGATTCCACATATAAGTAAGATCGTACAGTATGTGTCTTTCTGTTTTATTTCACTTAACAGAATGTCCTCTGTGTTCATCCATGCTGTTGCAAATGACAAGATTTCCTTCTTTTTAAAGGTTGTATACTATTTCGTCGTGTATATATACAACGTTTTCTTTATCCATTCATCCATTGATATACATTTAGGTTGATTCTATATCTTGGCTATTATAAATAATGCTGCAATGACCATGCAAGGTGTAGATATTTCTGACACATTGATTTCATTTTATTTGGTAATATACCCAGAAATGGAATTTCTGGATGGCATAGTTGTTCTTGTATTAATTTCTTGAGGAACATGCATATTGTTTTTTAAAGTGACTGTACTAATTTATATTCCCACTGACAGTACAAGTGTTTCCTTTTCTCCACATCATCTCCAATGCTTATCTTTTGTCTTTTTGATAAAAGCCATTCTAACAGATCTGAGTGACAGTTCATTGTGGTTTTAATTTGCCTTTCTCTGATGATAGTGATTTTGAGCACTTTTTGTATACGTATTGGCCATTTGTATGTCTTCTTTTGAGATATGTCTATTCAGGTTCTTTGCCCATTTTTTAATCAGATTGTTTTCTTACTACTGAGTTGTTTGAGTTCCTTATATATTTTGGATATTAGACTCTTATCAGATGTATGGTTTGCAAATATTTCTCCCATTTCATCGGTTTGTCCCATCTCTTAACTCTGTTGATTGTTTCCTTGGCTGTGTAGAAGAAGCTTTTTATTTAGATGTACTTTCATCAGTCTATTTTTTCTTCTGTTCCTGTGTGTTAGTGTCTATCCGAAAAATCACAGCCCAGAACGATGTTGTGGAGCTTTCCCTGTGTTTCCTTCTAATAGTTTTACAGTTTCAGGTGTTACATTTAAACATTTAAGTTTTTAATTTATTTTAAGTTGATTTTTGTGTATGGTGTGAGATAAGGGTCCAATTTTATTCCTCTGCATGTGAATATAAATCAAAGATCTCAATACCTTTCATTTTAGAGACTGTCCTTTCCCCATTGTGCATTCTTGGCAACTTTGTCAAAAATCATTTGTTTGTAAATGCATGGATTTATTTCTAGGATCTCTATTCTGTTTCATTAGTATATGTGTCTGTTTTTATGCCAGTATCATACTATTTTGGTTACTATAACTTTGTAATATATTTTGAAGTCAGATAGTGTGATGCTTCTGGCTTAGTTTTGTTCACTCAATATGCTGTGGCTATTTATGGGATATTGGTGGTTTTTGATAAACGTTCAGTGTAACAGGTAACCTCCTACTTTTCATAATAGAATGCCATTTATTTGTTTTTTTTTTTTAAGAAAAGAATGGCTCTACTATTAAGTTCATTTATTCTATTCTAATATTTTTGGTAGTTAACAAATAACTTCTAGTAATTACTTAACTTCTAACTACAGAGATTTGTTACAAACTGTATTCACAAAAATTTCTTATATTGTGTGTCAAAAAGCCAATGTCTAAAAAAGGATGACATCAAAGTAAATTTAAAATGCCCCAAAGATAATGCAATATAATACATAATGCATAATCAGACAAATTGCAAATGGAAGAGTACGGTGTAAAGTAACTTTATGGGCAAGTGGTAGGAAATATTTATTGTTGTGTATAAAAATTTCCAGCAACCAAGTTTCTAGTAAACCCAATTTTTCAATAAAAAACCCCATAATTTGTTATTATGTAAAAAATGAGAGTAGATTTAATTGACGGGGCCCTGAAATTAGGATAACTGAGTTTGAAGCACATGTCTACCAAGCTCCGTAATTTTAACCTTGGACAAGTTACTCAGTCTCTCCATGTCTTTATGTATTAAATAATATAATTTTTATAAAGATTTTCGAGGTCTCAAAAAGCATGTGCACAGTATTTTTA
The DNA here is from genome assembly GCF_000956105.1 of Propithecus coquereli. Lineage (NCBI taxonomy): Eukaryota > Metazoa > Chordata > Mammalia > Primates > Indriidae > Propithecus > Propithecus coquereli. The sequence continues at coordinate 13,255,082 of NW_012143856.1, read as the reverse complement.
GAAGGAACGTAGTATATAAGTGCTCAATAAGTGATAGTTGTTAGCTATATTTTTAAGCATCTGACTTAAGTTTACAAGTCAGTACTACTTCTTTTAATGTCAATTTTTTTTTATTTCAGCATATTATGGGGATACAGATGTTTAGGTTACGTATGTTGCCCTTGTCCCCCCTCCCCCCCAAGTCTGAACTTCAGACATGTCCATCCCCCGAATGGTGTGCATCGCACTCTTTGTGTATGCATATACCCGTCCCCTCCTTCCTCCTCCCCCCTGCCCGACATCCAATAAATGTTATTCTTATATGTGCACTTATGCGTTGATCAGTTAATAACAATTTAATGGTAAGTACATGTGATGCTTGTTTTTCCATTCTTGGGATACTTCACTTAGTAGAATGTGTTCCAGCTCTGATCCTAGAGCACTGTCAAGTAATACGCATACTCTATTGCAGAGACTGATCACTAACAAGACAGGACACATTTTCAGTGTTCACAACCCAGTGCCTAAAAATATTTTATGAATCTATATCTATATCTGTATCTATATCTCTACCTGTATCTATATCTATCTATAATGATTATATCATTAATATAGATGCAATTTCATTATTAAGTCTAACATCCATGTTGTTTTGATATTTCTATAGGCATCTCTTTTTCCATTTTAAAGGTAGACTTTGGACTAATAAGTAGAAAATAAGATTAGAAATGTCATAACATTAAACACCATTTAAAGATCTTTGCTTATTGCTCTCACTGTTTATATTCTGAAGCTTTAAAACAAATTATCAAACAAAACTCTTCTTTTTCATAACTGGAAAATATAAATCTATATATTCATGAGGCTTTCTCCCTCCGTCCAAGCTTCCTTGTTTGCCCCATTCTAACTACTCTCTGAAAAGACCATTTCTCTCTTTTTCCACATTAAGTACCTTTTACTTATCTTTTTCTTTCATTTTTAATTGACATGTAATAATTATACATATTTATGGAATATAGAGTGATATTTCAACATGTGTATACAATGTGTAATGCTCAAACCAAGGTAATTGCATTTCTATCACCTCAAACACTTATCATTTCTTTGTGTTGTGAACATTCAAAATCCTCTCTTCTAGCTTTTTGAGAATATACAAAAAATTATAATTAACTATATTCATCCTACAGTGCAATAGATCACCAGAACTTATCGCTCCTATCTACCTATAATTTCATATCCATTAACCAACTTAGCCCCATCTTCTCCTTCCCCCCACCCTTTATAGCTTTTACCCCAAATTCTACTTTATTCTTCCTCGAGCTGAAATTCATTTTTATGTCCCACATATGAGTGAGAACATGTAGTATTTATCTTTCTGTGCATGACTTATTTCACTTAATATAATATTTTCAGGTTCATCCATTTGCTGTGAATGACAGGATTTCATTATCTTTTTATGGATGAATAGCATTCCATTGTGTGTGTGTGTGCATACACACACATACATACATATATCACAGGTTCCTTATCCATTCGTCTATTGATGAATAGGTTGATTCCATATCTTAGCCATTGTGAATAGTGCTGCAACAAACATGGGAATGCAGGCTTACCTTTTATATACTAATGTTCCTTCCTTTTGTTAAATACCCAGTAGTGAGATTGCTGGCTTTTATAGTAGAACAATTTTTAGTTTTTTGAGAAATCCCTATACCGTTTTCTGTAATGGCTGTACTAATTTACATTCTCATCAACAGTGTATATAAGAATTCCCTTTTCTTCAAATCCTTGCCAAAATTTGTTATTTTTTGTCTTTTCTAAAATTTTTGGGGAAAGCACAAAACACCCGGAATAGCCAAAGCAATAGCGAGCAAAAAGAACAAAGCTCAATGTGTTACACTACCTGACTTCAAAATATACTATGAAACAATAGTAACCACAACACTATGGAATCTGTTGAAAACAGACCCATAGACCAATGGAATAGAATAGAGAATCCAGAAACAAATCCATGTATTTACAGACAATTGATTTTCAGCAAAGGCACCAAAAACATACATTTGGGGTAGGACACCCTCTTCAATAAACGGTGTTGAGAAGACCAGATATGCACATGCAGAAAAATGAAAGTGGACTCCTATCTATACTATATATGGAGATAAACTCAAAATGAATTAAGGACTTAACTATAAGACCCAAAACTATAAAATTACTTGAAGAAAACATAGGGGAAATATTTCAGAACACTGGTTTAGGGGCTAAGATTTTTTGGCTAACACTTCAAAAGCACAGGCAACAAAAATAAAAAATAGACAAATGGGACTATATTAAACTAAAAAGTTTCTACATAGCAAAGGAAGAAATCAAAGGAGTGAAGAGACAACCTGTTGAATGGGAGAAAATATTTGCAAATTATTCATCAAATAAGGGACTAATATCCAGAATATACAAGGAACTCAACTCAAGAGCAGAAAGACAAATATTCCCATTAAAAGGGAGGGGGCAAAGAATCCAAATATGCATTTCTCAAAAGACATACAAATGGCCAGCAGGTATATGAAAAATTGCTCAACATCATTAACCATCAGGGGAATGAAAATCAAAACCACAATGATTTTCACCTCAGTTACTTATCTTTCTATAGAACGTATCATTATATTACAGATTCTATAGAACCTATCATTATTTTATAACAATATTTACAGACCTTTTCTGCATGACTAAACTCAGGGGTTGATATGTCATATTCACTTTCTTATCACAGCTTCTCACACAGAATGTGGCACATGGTAGAAACTCAACCAAGGTTTGTTAAATTAATAAGTAAATAAAAACTTTGACATAATAAGCAGCAGTCCCTGCCCTTTTTGCAAACAGGGGCTGTGGGAGCAGTGCTTACTTTTCATTCGTCCATTTTTTCTTCATTCCTTATATTATAATATAGCCCTACTTTTGAAAGAAAACTGTACCTTTCAAAGCTATGTATCTCATTCTTCGTTAAAAGAATTGGCTCAGGTTCTGTGAAGATTTCATTGCCCTATATAAATGTTTTAGTGACTTAGAAACAAAAATATCCAGGCCTATGAAAAGTGTAATGAGTCCCAACATAGCCATTTGTAATGGGGATTTAACTGCTTTGTTTGTGAGCTTCAGCTAAGGAAACAGATTACCTTCATCATGTGCTAATACCCCAGAGTCTATGTAAACTCTGCTCCACTATGAAAAGGCATCATGGGGATGCCAGCAAGTACTCTAAAGATGAATTCTGTAAACCTGTCAGCTGGCGAAAAAAAAAATTATTGCTGGTGCCAAAATTCCAGCTCAACACTCTTCTTACATGTGCAGGACTTAAAACTAATTGATAAATCATTATGGATGCATTTCAAAATTGAAATCCTATTTTCATAATTATTCAAATACTTACATAAAAATATTGCCAACTGAATGTCTAAGAATCTAGGCACTAGCAGAGATATAATTAAAAAGGCATAACTCCTAGAATTACATTATAGTGTCACAAATGTCAAAATATTATTTAATTAATATTACTTTGCCACCAAAACTTTGTGTATCTTTGTGTTTACCATAAATTTCCACTTTGCTTAATTTCAGATTTCTCTGTCACCATTATAATGTGTTATCTTTCCACTACAAGCTTTAATAATTGTGAGAGCTCTATTTGAATGCTTGGTAAATATACTTCTCCCCTCTCATCCACCACAACACACAGTACTAATACAATATGAAGATGGTAGTCAGTGTATTAAAAATTAAAACAAATGCATATGATTTTCACATGTAAAAGTACTAGCCAAGTATCAGCTGTGTAATAAAACATTAAAGAAAAATTTTCATGTTTATTCAACAAATATTTTCTAAAAGATTTTCCTTGGAGCAAAGCAGTTTAATTTTCTTTTCATATAATTCTCAGTGGTTATAAACTTAATTAGCTTTGTATACTTCACATTTACTTGCATTTATGATACATTTAATCTTTCTTGGCAGAAATTTTTGAAATCAAAATATAAACTAGAAAGGTGTAAATTTGATTAGTGGAACAAGAACAATAACAAGTAATCATAGCTATGAGATGTTAATTGGTACCTGGGTGTTCTATTCATAGTAACAATGAGACATAATATCTCTGTGTCCTTTACTGTTCAACAGCACTTTGCCAGATCATTTATTATAATGCCAATTATATTGCACTTGAAATTCACAGGTATTTTCATAAAGGGGCACAGGCTGATTAAAAAAGCCCGTCTCTTCTAACAGGGAGACAGTGTTTAAAATCAAGATGAAATATTTTTCCAAACTACCTTACATTAGATTTCAAAGTCCAAAATGAGAAAGTTTTGAGGATTTTAGTTTCTCAAAAATCCTGGTTACAGTGTATTTGCATTTTGACATCGATCTACTTTTTGAACAGATTTTTCCCTCACTAAGTGTACGCAAAGAGTGCATAAATTCAAATGTACGTAAAATGTAAATTTTCTTTTCATAGAAATTATCTTGAATAATTTTAACATGGAACAGTATTTTAGATACAGATGTTGAGAGGGAGTCTTGGTTTGTTGCTTTGTATATCAATGTATCTGGTAGACACTTTGTTACATCAATTCTTTCAAAAGTAAAATAGAGTTGGCTGTTATCCAGTGAATTATTTCTTTATAGTAAGGTTAGGCAATTTCAGGAGGCTGAGAATGAAAATATTTGCAGTCACAATTATTGAATTTAACTACCTGTATAATCTCAATTTTCCAAGTAATAGCTATTATACATTTTTAAAAATTATTTCATAAATTTTTCCATAGATTTGTTCATACACATAAAAATCCCCAATTAGAAATAAATAAGCTTATTTATTATTTAGAATTAATAGGAACTGCTTATTTTGTCAAAATCCTAATTGCAATCATAATTTGGGTCCCTTCATTCATAGGTTTATTTATAACAATACTTGAAATAATATGGCTAACTTTAGGTTTGATAATAGCATTATAGCATTGGTAACAATACTATAATAGTGGATATAATTTCTGTATTTCAGGTACTAGGATAAGTACTTTAAGTACATTATTATGTTTCATCCTCCCCCAAAATCTAAAGAAGCACTTATTATCCCCAATTTACAGATGACAAACCTCAACCTTGAAGACAGTAAATAACTTGTCCCATATCTCATAGTTAATCTGGGTGGAAATGAGATTTGGATAAAGTCCAGTGTGTTGCCAAAACACATATTTTTATAAAAATAATGTTAAGAATTTTTAAAATTGAAAATTACACACAATTTCATAAGCAAATATAAAACTCAGAAAATATGAACATGAATCAAGTAAAAAATTGGATCTCTTAGAGATAATTATTAACAGTTTGGTTCTTTTCTTTACACATATAAGTAAAAAATACATGATGTAATAGTTATTATTTGTGCTTTTATTTTTGCTTAAGATTATATTTTTATTACTTTTATTAAAGATCAATATAAGATTACATTGTTCTATTTCTTGGCAACCTAATGAAATATTACATTGATATGTCATAATTTATTTAACTAATACTCAGTTCTTTGACGTTGAGTTACTTTCATGTTTTCCCTTCTACACATAATAATTGTGTGTGTATGTGACTATTTGAATATTTCTGCCATAAATATTAACAAATGGGAAAACCAGGTCAAAGGTCATACACACATTCAAAATTTTACTAACATCTCCAAATTTCCCTACAAAATGATTAAAGAAATGAATATACTCTCCAAAATTTTTTAAAAATCTAGTCCTACACATGCTTTCCAATATTGCCTCTCCTTAATCTTTGTCATGATAAGTGAAAAACAACTGTGTGAAATCTGATATTGTAAATTACTGATAATTTTCTGATACAGTTATTAGTCATTTTCATTTCTCTCTTTTCTGTCTTTTTAAACCCAGATTATTTATATTTATAATTTTAATTTATTTTGATTTGTAGAAATGACATGTATTTTGATACTAGTCCTTTGCCTTTCATGAGTGTTAGAAACGTTTAATACATTTTCTTCTCTTTTTTGATGTTGTACTATTGTTTTTTGTCTTATGTATAAATTTTAAGTGGTCAAATGTGTTGTTTTTTTGTATAGCTTCTATATGTTGTGATAAACTTAGAATGGCCTTATCTATCCTACGATTATATATAAGATTTACCAATCTTTTCTTCCAACATTTTTGTTTTCATTTTTTTTTTACATTAAAAGCCTTGATTCATCTGGATTTCAGTAAGCTGTTAACAGTGAAGTAGTTATTAATTTTATTTTTTTTAAATAAGGGCTAGTCTGTTGCTCCAACACTGTAGATTCAATAGCCCCCATCTAGTCATACCGATTTAAAATGTTACCTTTACCATTTTCAAAATCCCTATATGAACTTTTAATTATTTCTATTCTTTATTTTAAGCTTCATTGATCTAAATATCTCTGTGTAAAGGTAGCTTTAGAAAACATTTAATAACAATTTGGTACAGATACTGACTACTCTGGCTTGCACTGACCCATTAGAAAAGATGTTAGCCATCTCTATTTGCTAAAGCTACATTGACACATCCTGGCTGAATTACTTGCTTGTTAAATAATACACTATATTTGAGAATAATTAACTCCAAACACCATAGAGAATAAATTTATGTCATTTGCTAAAAATATAATTTAATATAATGACGTGTGCATTGAATTAACAAATATCATAGGACTGTGGTTTCCAATGAGAATTAAGAAGACAGTCCTGCCTATGTCTTCCTCCTGCCCACTTTCCCGCCCCTCGAGGTGCTCTAAGTCAACACTGGGCACATGCTTAGTTTAAAAAAGCATATTCAAATTAGCAGGCTATGTTTGCTAACATACCATTTACATTGAGATCATTTACAAATTGGCTGCAAAATAGGCTTAATTTTGAAGTCCATTAAGGCAAGACTGTGCTCTATTATTCAGAGTTTATAGAATTGATATGCTTCTGTCAAGCAAACCAGCCAGTTTAATTCTCTACAACCAAAATTAAAAATAAACAAGTGCCTTGTTATTTTTGAAAATTATGTTTTTATTGATTTTGGTATTGAATTTTGAAAAGTCAGGAAAATTCAGTTGAAATTGAAAAATCAATTTTGATCGAGGGTATGAGATTTTAATTTTTGTCTAAAAGAAACCTGAATTTAAAAATTTGGGAAATTCTCATTTTAACTAATATTCCTTCCTTATTAAAGAGCAGAATAACTTCTTTTTTTATTATTTTTGTTTCAGCATATGACGGGGGTACAGATGTTTAGGTTACGTATGTTGCCCTTGCCCCCCGCCAAGTCCGAGTTTCAAGCGTGTCCATCTCTCGGATGGTGCGCATTGCACTCTTTGTGTATGCATATACCTGTCCCCTCCTCCTCCTCCCCCCTCCCCCCTGCCAGACAGCCAGTAGATGTTATTTTTATATGTGCACTTATGTGTTGATCAGTTGATACCAATTTGATGGTGAGTACATGTGGTGCTTGTTTTTCCATTCTTGGGATACTACACTTAGTAGAATGCGTTCCAGCTCTATCCAGGAATATACAAGAGGTGCTATATCACCACTGTTTCTTAAAGCTGAATAGTACTCCATGGTATACATATACCACATAAGTTTACAAGGGAAATTCTGTATTCCATTCTGTCTATTTCTGTCTATTCCATTCGGTCATTTGATGGGTCTGTCATGGGATCTTCAGGTTCTCTCTGAGTCAATGTTGTACTGTACCTTTGTAGAGTTTTCACACAGGACAGGGAAAAGCAAGTCCGTGTTTCTAAGGATGAAGCCCTAGTGTAAGAAACAGAAATAAATCTGTCTTCAGGCAAAAATCTCTTATCCCTTTTTGTGATATGATCTTCCATAGGTGTGTCTACCCTTGTCTTTTATAGCCACAATGTGATTATATCAGTGTGTGAGCTTTGAGGAAAGAGCCAAGGGTCCTGGCAGACTGCATTAGACCCAAGATCTACAACCAACCCAGCAAGGGTGAACTGAGTGCTTGGGACTGTAGAAAACTCAAATATTTTTATGTATCTAATACATTTCCTCTTTCGTTACTAGTATACAGTACACCTGCCCCGCAGGGACTTCCCCTTCCCCAGATCAAACTTTGTGTTTCAGATGAACTTTACTTCATCCTTGACTGTATGCAAAATCGTATGGCTGAGGCCTAGTTAAACAGAACATCGAATTTCCCTTGCCTAATAATTGACTCAGTGATAAACAAGTGATCCCCACCCACCTAAAAAAAGAAATTAAGGTTATTAGAAGATGTTGGAAGCCTACTATTTTGATGGACACAAATCTACTGAAAGTGCATGAAACATGAGTTTAAAATAACCAAAGCCATTTCATGGAACTTGATAGGAAGCTAACTCAGAGGATGAATGAACCAAGAAATCAAGACAAACAAGCTTGTGGTGGTTTAATTGAATTCCCGAATCAACGCTAACAGAGTTATCTAGAATTGAACTTTTCTAATGCATGAACATTCCTTTAAAAAAAATTAAACCAGTTTGAATGGGAATTGATACACATTTAAACTTAAGGAATCCTAGTGAACATAAGACGTACATGATTATTAACAAATGTATTTTCCTTTCAACATGAATAAAAGGTACATTTTGTTTGTTAACCTAGTATTTTCATATGTAGGGAATACTTTACATTTTTCTCATTCTGTGCTACTTTATAATGAATTCAGTGGGACTTGAGACAAATTATTTACATTAATCTTATGGAATTTTTAGAATATAATGGACTAAAATTCTGACTATTTCATTTGAAACATTTCTACATTGGTAAATAAAATATTTATAATTCCATACAAATGCTGTAAATATCAATCTATGCTTTATAAAATATCTATTTCCTACTAACTGGAAATGGCTGTTCTTGTCTTATTATAGCCTCTATCTCTGCTCTTTCACTTTTTGGTTTTATGTACATTCTCTGCTTCTCTGCCTCAATAGCAGGAGGAATGTGGTAACTTCTGTAGGTTGACTATCTCAACTTCATCCTAGGTAGAAAGTGTGGAAATCTCATTCTCTTGAAGTTAGAGGTCCAGATGCAAATGAGATTTTGGTCATTATTTAACTTCATTGAGAGATGGAGATAAAATGATAGTTATACTTTTGCTGCTCTGACACTTAACAAGCCAGGAGGTAGAGACATGAATAAATAATGTTGGGATCAGTGGCAGTAGCCTATCTTTGCATTCAGCATCTAACAGCCAGTTCTCTGTGTTTGTAAGGAAGTTGATCAGTGTGTCCAGCAGCAATAACAGCAGCTTCTTGACTGCTGAAATGCAGTGGAGATGTCCAGATTTTGATCCTCTAGTCCTTCCAATAAATTTATATGCACCTGCTTCTCTGTAGTAAATACATTTATGCTCAAAACGCCTACAGTGGTTTACATTTTCTTCTTTCTTGAGTGAATGATATATAGAGTTATAGATTTTAGCTTTTTGGAATGAAGGTTGAAAGATGAGAAAATAATAAATTTTATGTTAAATGTGATCTTAAGAAAATAAGCCACCATATTGTGAAATTAGTGACGTGTTTATTTTTTTCTGAATTAAACTTCTTTGCTTTTTCTGTACACATATTAATTTCTCTATGTTTATAACATAAAACTGTGCACTGATCACAGGCATACCTTGAAGATATTGCAGATTTGGTTCCGGATCCCAATAAAGTGAATATCACAATAAAGTGAGATATACAAATTTGTTGGTTTTTCAGTGCATATAAAAGTTATGTTTACACTATAGTGTAGTTTATTAAGTGTGGAATAGTGTTATGTCTAAGAAAACAATGTACATACCTTAATTAAAAACAGTTTATTACTAAAAAATGCTAACAATCACCTGAGACTTCAAGGAGTCACAATCTTTTTGCTTGTAGAAGGTCTTGTCTCAATGTTGATGTCTGACTGATCAGGATGATAGTTGTTGAAGGTTGAGGTGACTGTGACAATTTCTTAAAATAAGACAAGATGAAGTTTGCTGCATGGATTGTTTCTTGCTTTCATGAAAGATTTCTCCGTAGCATGTGATGATATTTGATAGCATTTTACCCATAGAAGAACTTCTTTCAAAATTGGAATCAATCCTTTCAAACCCAGTTGCTGCTTTCTCAGCTAGGTTTATATCCTTTGTTGTCATTTCAATAATGTTCACAGCACATTCACCAAGAGTAGATTTCATCTTAAGGAGCCACTTTCTTTACTCATTCATAAAAAACAACTCCTCATCCATTCAAGTTTTATCATGAGATTGCAGCAATTCAGTCACACCTTCACCCTATGCCTTCTATATGATTTACTCTAATAAAATATATATAAGGACTTTTGATGTTTTATATTTGCTTTTAAAATGTCATTTCATTTTCTAATAACTGATAAAACAATCTTTCTTTTATTAACTTCTCAAAATGCTTTATTATAGCAAAATGAAATAGTGGAAAGAGTGTGACTGAGTTCTAACATTAGATCAGAATTCAATTCTTATTTGAATCATCTATAAGGTATGGCCTTTAGAAACTTACCAGCTCAGTGTTTCTGTCATTCTATTTATAAAAAGGGACAATAAATATTAATATATTTGTTTAATACAGTTACTGTTAAGATTTAAAATACTAGGTATTTTCTAGATTTTAAATGCCTGGAACCTTTATTAAAATATAGTAGGATCTAAATAAATTGTAACCAGTGTTACCAGTGTTGGAATCTTTCTATGTGGAACACTAATCTTTTTAATGTTTAATCTTCCTCTTATATGACACTTAATATTTCAACTTCTGTTCATTCTATTCTTTCGAGATTTGCTGAATAATCTGGAAAAGAAACTTTATATAATTTTATCATAGCCCACTGTACACTTGATCTGGAGACAATTCAAGGCAGGGATGTCCCAGTGATAAGAACTGAAAAAAAAAAAAACCAAAATGATAGACATAATCAAACTATGAATATATCAGTATTTACAATAAGTGAACATGGACTAACCACTACAATTTAAAACCAAAGATTCTAACATTGTATTAAAAATGCCCAACTAAATGCTGATCATACAAAACATTTTAAATATTAAAATCCTATGTTTAGCATATTTATTTTGAAATTCATCCATGTTGTTATGTGTATCATTAATCTATTTTTTATTGCTGAATAGTACTTTATTGTGTTGCTATATCAAATTATTTTTACCCATTCATTTTTGATGGGCATTTGGGTTGTTTCTACTTTTTGGCTGTTGCAAATAGGACTGCTATGAACATTTATGTATAGATCTTTGAGTGCATGCAAGCTTTCATTTCTCTTAAAATATCTAGGAATGAAATGACTGGGTCATATGCCTGCAGTATGTTTAACTTTTTAAGAAACTGTCAAACTGATTTCCAAAGTGGTTGTATCATTTTATATTCCTACCACTAGAGCAGGGGTAGTATATGATTGTGGTTCTAATTTGCATTTCCATAATGATTAATGCTACTAGGTACCTATTCATATGCTTATTTTCCCTGTGTATATCATCTTTGTTGGAATGCCTGTTTATGCCTTTTGCCCATTTTCAAAAATTTGGTTGTTTGCTTTTGTTATCAGTAAAACTAACTTCATGTAACTTGAAAGGTATTTTATCTTCTTCAATTTTCTGGAAGGCTATCTGTAATATTTTTATTACTTTTTCCTTAAATGCTTGGTAGAATTTATCTAAAACCAGTAAAACCAACTGGACCTAGAGTTTCTTTTGTGAGAATGTATTTTTAACTACAAATTCATAATTAATAGATATTAATAGATTAATAGATTAATAGATATTAACAACTCATGTTATGTATTTCATTTTGAGTGAGCATTGGTACTTTGTGTCTTTCAAAGAATTTAACCATTTTGTCTCCATTGTCAAATTTATTAGCACAAATTTCTTCATAATATTTTCATATTATCTTTTAAATATGTGTAGAATTCTGTAGTGATGTTACTTCTCTCACTCTTGATAATCAAAATGTGTGTCTTCTTTCCTTTTCCCACTAAGTCTGGCTAGGGGGTTATGATTTTTATTGATGTTCTCAAAGAACCAGCTTTTAATTTTATTGAATTTTATCTATCAGTTTTGATTTTCCCATTAACTGTTTGTGGTCTTATAATTCTAATTTCTTCCTGTTCAGTTTGTGTTTCATTTCTCTTTGTTTTTCTAGTTAAGGTAGATCCTGAGGTCATTGATTTGGGAATTTTTTTTTTGTTTTCTGAGGTAGCTATTTAGTACTATAAATTTTCATCTAAATACTGTTGTATTATTGGTGTAAATCATATTTGGTTATAATGTATAATCCTTTTTATAATTTCTGGATTTATTTTGCTAACATTTTATTAAGAATATTTGCATCTGTGTTGATAAGGAGTATATTGGTCTATTGATTTCTTGGAATGTCTTTCATTTCACTGTGAGGATAATACTAGACTCAGTTGAGAAATATGCCCTCCTCTTCTGCTTTCTGGAAAATTTTGTGTAGAATTGATATCATTTCTTTTATAAATGTTTGGTAGAATCACAATGTGGCCTTCAGGGAGTGAAGTTATCTTTGTAGGAAGATTTTTAACTTCACATGCAGTTTCATTAACTGGTATAGAGTTATTCCGTTTATCCATTTCTCCTTGTGTGAGGTTTGGTACTTTTTGTCTTTATTTGTATAAAGCTATAACATTCTCATATTATCCTCTAATATCTGTAGAATTTGAAGCACCCTGCCCCACCCTTCTTTCATTCCTAACAATGTTAATTTTGTCATCTTTTCGTTCTTGGCCTATCCGGCTAAAATATTTATCAATTTTGTCCATTGCTTCAAAGAGCAACTTCGGATTTCATCGTTTTCTCCACGCTTTCTCTATTTCATTGATTTCTGCTAGTATCTTCATTATTTCTCCTTTTTCTCTTGTTTTGGGCTTAATTTGCTGTTCTTTCTCTGTTTTTTTTTAAGGAGGATGCTGAATTCATTGATTTGAGACCTGACTTATTTTCTGACATAAGCACTATTCCCCTACATTTCCCTCTAAGCCTGCTTTGTGAGAGTCCCATGCCCTTCCCGAGTGATAGCGTATCTGCTTTATATCTGTGCAGTGCAGGATTCACTGCCCATCTCCAGGGGCAAATGGCTTCAGCTTTTATTGCTCTCCCAGTAGCAGTATACCTTTGCCTGGAACTGGTAACAGGAGGAATTGTCGTTCGTTACTATGGTCAAGGCTTTTGGCAGATGGTTACTTCTGTTTCTTACTTAAGTGCAGGCAGATTTTACTTTAAGATTCTGTTAGCAGCAATTTACCCTTACCTAAAACAGGGGTGATACTGTTTCCTTGCCCTCTCCAAGGAGCAGACAGCTTTTGCTTCTACCCATCCCTCAGATGCAGTGAAAATTTAATTAAACCCTGGTTGCAAGAGTTAACTTTCTGCCTCTCCCTATACAGCTAAAGGCTTTTGTTTCCTAAAAGAGCAGGTTCTAGGAAGTGGCTGGTGTTTCACGCTGTTACCCTAGAAAGGAAAATTTTCTGGGATCTCTTATCCTGCTCCCATGAGCACATGGTTGAGAGCCACAGAAAAGTGACTTGAGTGAATGCAGACTCCATTTTGTTCTGGGGCTCCCAGGCATTCTAAAGTGTCACACTATTCCACCTTTAGCTATTATATATGTATTAAATTGTTACTTTTCTTCTTACTGGCACATGCTGGCCATTTCTTCCTCTAGTGTTTTGTATAAGGCAAAACAGTTTGTCCAGTATTGCCTCAAATGTGTTTATAACCCTCTGGAATTCAGTTCACATGGTTGCATTTGGACCCAGGCTCTTATTAGCTAAAAAAAAAAAAAAATAAATGGGAAATTTTGGTAAATAATATTCCTATAGCGATCCAATTATCAAATCCTGCTTTATGCCATAGATATCTCTTTCTGTGAAAACCCCTGGGAAAATGCAAGCAGGAAACATTCGCCAAGTTAAAAAAAAAATTGTTATTTTGTTGCTAAGTGTTGATTCTACTTGATGGCTCATTGCAGACAATTCTGAGACACTGGATTGGGCCAGCAAGGGCACCATTTGCCACTCACACTTAAGCTTCTGACAACACAGTGAGCACAGGACCTTCTTGTTTTCACCACCCCTCCCTCCCTGTGCCAAAATCTGAGTTCAGATTATTTGTATTCAGACTGCTTGGATGAGGCACAAGATTAAGGACAAAAGGACAGACAAGCAAAAGTGCAAGATCATGGCCAAGCTAGGGAGGCATTCTTCTACCAATCCCTATCAATGGCATAAAGGAAACAGAGAGAGAGGAAAGCAGTTGGGCTTCCACTCTGTAGGGAGGATTTTAGAAATTCTTACATAAAGACACAGCAGCGGTAGAGACTGGAATGTTGAGATTTATAAATATGTTGTAATCTTTCAAGAAATAAACAAATAGCAACACAATATCAAGTCACTGGGATTATGGATACTGCAAGATTTTGAATCTTGATAAAAAAAGGAATAAAATATCTAAATTATATTGAGAGCTTACCCTGTGCCAGGGCTTGTCTTATGTTAGCACTTTACATGTAGCGTCTCCTTAATCTTCAAAGCAAACCAAGGGTGTAGATATTGTTATTATATGCTGTAATAGATGAAGCGCCTGGATCTCAGACTGGTTAAGTAACTAGCACAAGACCAGACAGTTAATAAATTAAAGATTAGGCACCAAGCCATTCATGTGGGGTCTGCCCCCATGACCTAAACACCTTCCACCCCCACCGGGCTCCACCTTCAACATTGGAGATCAAATTTCAAAGATTAGGAGGAGAAATACAGCACTCACCTCTTCTGGTAAATCTATTGGAACCTTTGATCATGTTCTTTGACATGGTAACAAGTAAAACATTCACCTCTTTCCTCACTAAATCTTGATAGTGGGTTTGATCTCTAAGAGTTCAATCTTTCTCATATGATAGAACCTTTACTTAGACTTGTTAGTTTAATGTCTATCGTTTTTAAAGGTATATTTCCCACTGGGAAAAT
>NW_012143856.1:13225392-13239684 GCF_000956105.1 Propithecus coquereli | reverse complement strand
TGCTTTCCGAGGCTCTGGCTTTCCGGCCAGAGGATTTCTATAAGGAAACCCTCAGGGGCTTTCAAGAGCTACATAGTTATAATGGGTAAACAGAAACTTACAAGCTCTTCCTAAGGCTTTTGCAAATGCGTGGGCTTGGTAAGCAGCTGCCGGGCCTCATGGCTCCGGACAACACATAACACGATGTATATAATAGAAAAATCCTAAAATATATAAACATAAGCTATTAGATTTAAAGAGTAATTTTAGCAAGGAATGAAATAGTTAAAACCAAACTAGAATGTAGAATTTTAAAAACTGATACATTTACAATAATATCCAAAGAAGCATGGGAATAAATTTAAGATTTTTCAGAGAAATTAAAGAACATCTAAAGGAATGGAGGGATATATAGTCTGAATGAAATGGAAAACTCAATAGTTAATTTTTTCCAAATTATGTTATGGCCTCACAGGTAAAGCAAACTAGGTATAAGGTTGGGTGCCCATAATAATAAATAATTATTAACAACATTCATACTAGCAACATAATAATAATAAACTAGCCAAAAAAGCCTGGGGCAAAAATGTAAATGTATCATATAGTAATGATAAATAATTAATTTAAAATGAGTTCACATAAATAAAAAAAAAGATGAATGAAAGTGTTTTTTAAAACTCTAAAAGAAAGAGGTATCTTACTGAAAAAAGGTTACAAATAGATTATGCACAAACAAAAAAGAAAAAATAGCCAATATTACATTTAATAGAAAAACCTACAAAATAAAGATTCATACAAAAATCAGCTTTTTCTAACAGATTTGTCAAAATTTTATACTATGTAATGTGTAGGTATATAGATACTCACTGCCATAAACTATTGGTGAAATTGGAAGAAGGTGTAACTTTCTTTAGTGATGGACAATGTCTTTCATGATTTAAATCTACCCTTTCACCTAGAAAATATATTACCCAGAATATGCTATCCTAGGAAAAATGTTAAAACAATTTGTGATGCATTCATTATTTTGATAAAACTTTTAAGTAGAAGAGGACGTGACATATAACTTTTTTGCATGTCAAAGCCAAACTCAGGATTGTGCTACATTGTGACAGAGT
Organism: Propithecus coquereli; assembly: GCF_000956105.1. Taxonomy (NCBI): domain Eukaryota; kingdom Metazoa; phylum Chordata; class Mammalia; order Primates; family Indriidae; genus Propithecus; species Propithecus coquereli. The sequence goes on along the minus strand of NW_012143856.1, from coordinate 13,238,587 downwards.
AGAATATTTCTTACTAGAATTAGGAACAAGGTAAGAATGTACCAATTTAAAAGAATTAGGTTCACATGTATGTACAAATATGGACTGATCTTTAGGACATATTAGTATATCTTCATATTGACACAAGTAATCATATAGTTTTTCTGTTAACAAATTGAGAACAGCTTCCCTTTGAAAATTCACATTTTAGTGGTGAATTAGGGGACAGATCATCTTACAAATAAGAGATGTTTCACTATTAGAAATCTGAGGAAATATGAAAAGATAGAAAATGGCTATTATGAAGAAAGGGTGAGAGAGTTGAGTAGGAAAACACAGAAGAATGTTTGAGTGCTATCTAGCTACCTATCTATTTATTTATTTTTGAGACAGAGTCTTGTTCTGTTGCCTGGGCTTGAGTGCAGTGGCACAATAATAGCTACTGCAGCCTCGAACTCCTGGGCTCAAACTATCCTCCCATCTTAGCCTCCCAAGTAACTGGGACTACAGGTGTGCCACCACGCCCAGTTAAGTTTTCTGTGTTTTACAGTGACAGGGTCTCACTGTGTTGCTCAGATTGGTCTCGAACTCCTGGGCTCAAGTGATCCTCCCACTTTGGCCTCTCAAAGTGCTAGGATTGTGTGAGCCACTGCACCCAGCTTCTGAGTACTGTTTATGTTCATTCAACAAATATTCACTGAGTACCTATTGTGCCAGATACACAATTTACTGTAGAGTGAACAGGACAAAATCACTGTCTTCATGGAGCTCCCGTGGTATGAAAAGTAATTATGATGTTATGAATTCTCATTTGATTTTAGAGATAGGGAAATTCTTTTGCCATGTTACTATTAAGCCATTGGGTTCTCTCTCTCTCTCTCCCTCTCTCTTTCTATCTCACACACACACACACACACACACACACACACACACACACACACACACGTTGTTGATTTCAAGAGAAGTGCTATCTGCAAAAGGCTGGTAGTCTGTTTCCCCAAGAAGATATAACTTTTGTGTATACACTGAGTTTTGTGCATTGATGGTCTGACTTTCAGTTTTTCCAGGCTCAGAATAGCAGATTTCATAGCACATCAAAAGCAAACTCTTTCAATGGAAGATTCATATTAACAATTCTCTCAAAATAAATATATAAAATCAGATTGCTAATTTATTTATTTAGAACAGAGAGTAGCTTTCCCAGTGATTTGAGTAGTCAGAACTTCTTGGAAAGTCAAATAAGTCTCAGAGTTATTTAATGAATATTAAGCCAGGGAAAGAGGAATTATATCAATGGATCGCTTAATGGCAATATAAATTGAATAATACATGTTGGATACATAGAGTCATTCATGCCAAATAAATCTGAAGCTTTTCTTGAAGGTTATAAGTAAAAAGTCTTTGCGTTCACATTCATTTAAAGGAAAACCTTACTAGTGGGTTTGGAAATCAAAATTTAGTGCCCCAATTGACGTGGCCCGTTTCTTGGGGCCAAGGAATGAACACAGAGACAAAAAGACACAGACACACATAAAGACAGTACACGACTGCAGCCACTACAAAGAGACACAGACGCACACAAAGACGGTATAAAACTGCAGCAAAAGCTCTTGCTGTAGTTGCTTTATTTATAACACAGCCTGCTTGGCAACTGTCCCACCGCAATTTCTTTGTTCCCACACTGTCCCGACTTAACACGTCCCTGTTCCTTGTTGTTTCATCTCCGGCGAGCAGATGTTTGCATCTAAACTCTCTGGCCCCTCCTGTTTGCAGGGTTAGGGCACCCTGGACTTGCATGCAAGGCCACAGACATGTTCTTGAGAAAAACAACAAGGAAACATTCCCAGACAAAGGTGTCCTCTACACCAATGATCCCTCTCTCTAGTGCAGTGCTTAGATGTTGTATTAGTCACATTGGTTATTAGATGTTATCTATAGCTGTATAATAACAAACTATTCCAAAACAACACCTTAAAACAACAGATATTTATTATCTCATGTAGCTTTTGAGGGTCAAGAATCTGGGACTGCTTTCGGTGGATGGTTCTGACTTAAGGTCTCTTGAGCCAACCTATCTATCAGCCAGGCTGCAGTCAATGAAGACTTGAATGGGGCTGGAGGATCCATTTCTAAGTTCACTTACATGGCTGATGGAAGAAGGCTACAGTTCCTCATGACCTGGGACTCCCCTCATAGGGCACTTTGACATGGCTTCCCACAGATCCAAGAAACAGAGAGAGAGAGAGAGAGAGGGAAAAACCAAGACAGAAGCTGCAGTCTTTTATAATCTAATCTTAGAAAAGACATACCAGCACTTCTGCCACGTTTTAGTGGTTGTTTAGACTGATGCTATTACAATATGGGAGGGGACCACACAAGGATTTGAATCCTAAGAGACAGATATTACTGGGTACCATCTTGAAGACTACTACCACAAACAGACACAACTTCTATTTTTCTCTTTTCTCTTTGCTTCTAGATTAACCAACCTGGCTTCGACACATTCTTCCTTATGTTATGTTAAAACTGTCAATTACAGTACTATAACGCCATGTATACTTGACCTGAGAACACATCTATTCCTTTGAGAAGATTTAGTATGTGTTATTCTTGAAGGTTAATTCTTGGATAAAAATTTTATTTATTTTCAAGTTCTTGGGGGATCAACTTTTTTACTGGCCAATTATGAAAACGTGGCTATGTGTGTGCTTTAAGAGCTTCTAATCAATATGTCACATTTTAATTCGGCCATTCTCTTCATACTTGGTTCAACTTACTTATTTTATTATGTTTACTTGATACTACTGATGAATGCTAAAGCATTATTTTTTCAATTGCCTTTTTAGGTAAGAAAGAGCAGAATAGGAAAGGAAGTAATTTTAAACCAGACTCTGGATCTTTATATAATATCTAGAAATATACGGTTTGAAATTGACTTTAGGATGAAAGTTACATGACATGAGAATAAAAATATTATGTTTCGTTTTCATATATTTTTAATGAAATATATACACACAAATATCTATAACTTTAAAATAATTCACCCCATATTATGTAGCTTACTGAAGATCTGTCACTTAAATAATAACATCCTATTCACTTTACATTAAAGAGCATTACACACAAACATTAAGAGTGAAGTGACACTTTGATAAACCACTCTTTAATGATCTTTTGGTGAACTTTGGTTTTTATGGGGATCTGTGGAGCATGAAAGAGAAAATAAAATATCTCTTAAAAAAGTAAATGCATCGAACATTAAAATGATGTCACAATATAAACAAAATAATGTATTTTAAAAATATCACTTCTTAATTAAAATCAAATAAATTATGCATTTAGCCATAGTACAAGAAAACATTTTTCCATTCATTTTTCGGAAATAATTTTACATTTCTTACTGTGTCAAATATAAATCCCAGAAAAAAATTATATGTGAACACTTTTTATGGTAGTCAATATTTCAGTTTCTCAGGACAGTGCTCCTTATTGCTTAAGTACATATATGTGTGTTTATATATACATATACATGTATTTTATATGTATCCACGGTTATTCACTGCATAGCAATGTTTTGGTCAATGATGGACTGCATGTATGATGGTGACCCCATAAGATTAAAGTGGGGAATATACTGAAACCTGACGTGAGGTACTCGACACTAGTAACGCAGATCAAGTTGGGGAAATGGCTGATATTCAGTAAGGGTGCTAGGACATTTGATTTTTCATGTGAAAAAAACAAATGTGAATAAAAATAAATATAACATCTAGGTTGACGCGAGTATACTCAATGAAGTTTGCACAGTGATACAATCACCTAGAGACACCTTTCTCAGAATAAATCCCCGTCATTAAATGACGTATGACTGTGAATATATGTGTGTGTATATATATGTCTGTGTGTATATGTGTGTATAGCAATTTCTCATATTATGGTTGAAGTATGTTCAATTTCTAAAATCATGAAAAATTAAACAGAAGCTAGCAATAAACACCTATATCACCACAAATTATTTCCTAAGGAACATTTTTGATGTCCTACATAATATATTCAAAGAAGATTTCTTCAGAAAAGAATATATTATTTTAGAATATTTTAATTTGGAATAAATGAAATAGTAGGGCTTCTTTCAGTAAATGTTGCCTAATTTTTGGTATATCTGGGGTGGAGATGGAAGAGGTGCACCCTAGGATAAGTTTATATAGGTAGTTTTATATAGTAGATGACAAGTGACATCCCAGGAATGGCAGAGGTAGAGATTTCACAGAAAATAAAACAGGTAAAAATGTATGCTTTTATGAAACTTATGTCCCAATTTTGGGAGATAGACTATAAATAGATGATTGATTAAATAGGTAACATAGGGAATATCAAGTTAAATGAAGAAAAATTAGGCAAAATAAGGGGACCACAAGACTAATGTGTTTGGGGGTTGGCAGAGAGGTGGCTCCTTCTTAGACTTTTCAGGAAGTCTTTTCTAATAAGGGGATGGCTGAGCACCTGAACGAAGTAAGGACATGACCCATAGGGCACATGAGAAGGGAATGTTTCAGGCAGAAGAACTTGGAGGGCAAAGGCCCCCAGGAAGCGTGAGGAGCAGAGGACATATGAAGGTGAGTGTGGAGAAACTGGGTGAGAGACCAAACTTGGGTCCACACCATATTGTTCCTGATAAAGAACTTTGATTCTTCTGGTGACTAGATAAGATATATATATGTGTATATATATATACATACACACACACACACACACACACACATATATATATATATATATATGGAGAGAGAGAGAGAGAGAGAGAGAGAGAGCCTGGCAGATAGATTTCCTCAGTGCAGTTTTCATTCCTGACATACCAACATTTTTGGAGCTACTCAGAGGCTAGAGCATTCATAGTGAGATAATGTGTGAATTAAAGAAGGTGTCCATTTTTTGTATGTGAATTTTCAAAAGTGTATCCCTCATTCCATCTCCAAGGCAGGCACAAAACTGAGACCATGGCTTGGTGAGCAGACGGTGGCCGTATAACAGTCCCTCTTCTGGCCTTGGCTTGGGAATCTCTGGGAAGTGCACAATCAGCATTATCACACATGGTGGCCTTGGCAAGGACTATGCCTTATTCCTTTTGTTTGTAGCACTGAATATAATCCACAATTAGAAAATAATGGACATAGAATGAGTTTATACGTGTCTCAAATTATGCAAGTCCAGTCAACTATGTATCATCACTATGGCCTTTACTCTTTCTAGGAGTGTTTTTAAGAAGGATGTGTGAACATCAGCAAAGCCTTTGTGTAATTTTTTTTCTTTCAAGTGTGTTTTTTCAAATGAATTGTGAATGAGGTTTTTACACATCTTCCTGACTTCTTTGTCGGTGAAATAATAGATCGGGAATAACCAGGCGACAAAGCATACTTCCTTTTCCTTTTTAGCGAGTGGACATCTTTCTTTTTCTTTCAAGAGGCAGTTATTATCAGACACTGGAAATAGTTCCACTAACCTCTTTTTAAAACATCATTTAAATTTTAGTGCTGCATTTGAATTATACAGGCATTTTAAACTCAAGGATGATGTAGAGATTGTAAATTCCCAGGATGTGAGGTTCTTCCTTTCACTATGATTAATACTTGTGGCAGGAAGGATGGAATAAAGAATATTGTGCATGCCAGAATTTTATAGTAACTCAGTGCACCCTGGGGGGTGGAAGTTGCAAGGAAGCTCATATTCCTGCCCTCTTTATAAATACATCTATTTTTTAAAAAAATAGTTCAATAGGTCCAAGGAAGAGATTACTGACTCTGCTAAGTCCTGCTGGTGCGTACCTGCTGAGATGGGGTAGGGGGTCGCACAGTTATCCTTGCCATGCTCCAAGGAGGAAGCCTGCTGTGGCTAAAGTATGTGTTCTTATTAAATATATATTGTAAAGTACCTCTGTTGATATTGTTAAACTCCTATCACAAAAAAGTTTCACATAATCAACAACAGCTAAGTTAATATTTCTTTAGGAATTTTAGCATTAAAACTTACTTAATATGACATTAATCTAAGAGGCTGTTTTTTGTTTAGTTTAGTTTTGTCTTGCTTTGACACAAGACACAAACATGTTGTGTATAAATGTACACTTTTAAGTATTTGTAAAATCATAACCTACTCCACTGAGAACATATGGTTTTATGCTGTCACTTGTGTTGGGCAAAGCTTGGTTTATCTATAAAAAATATAACTGAAGTTCTCGCATCTTTCTGCCAGTTTGTAGAAATGTCTTGATTCCTATACAGAGATTCAGTTTTCTGTGAAAGGAAAACAAGAGCAACCTAACTGGCTGGCCATATGCTGCATATGGAATAGGCTCAAATGGTGCACTATTGGCATTAATCTGATGTGTTGTATTGCCTCTATACAATGGCTTTTATTGAGTGCTTGTCCTTAATATAGGCAAATGAAAGCTGTGGTGTTAAATCTAAAATATTCTAAAATGTAACCACTGCATACACAGAGCATAACATGGACTTACTATAGCATATGTTTCTAATTCTAGATTCCAGACAATATATTTTAACATACCTGCACATCTCTAAAGAACTGTAACTCCAATAGTTGATCTAAAAATAGGAGGTATCATCTTTGCCGATTTTAATGTCTTAAGAGAAACATATTAAAATTATAAAAAGTAAAAATTATCAGAATAAAGTGAATGAATTTATATTATTTATATGTTCTATGACTTGCTTATAATTCTAATATTTAAGTCATTCTTTTAAAAAGAGTACCACTTAGAATTACCATAATAATCAAGATTAAATCTTTCTTAGATGGTGGGCTTTTTTTCCTCCCTGGCATATGAACCATTTACTTCTAAAATAAAGCTATTTTATCCCTTGTCATCACACAGCCATAAAATTTGCAGGCAGTCAAAAGTGAGCAATGGCTACTTCACAGACTCATAGCAATACTTAGTAACAGATTTTCAAAGCAGTTCAAAGAGTCCAGTTTCCATCTGTGTTTGGTGAAGGATGCACAAACCTTGAGGCCATCTGAAAACTCAGCTTCATCTCTAACACTTGGAATAACAAAGGTGTTATTTTTCAAAGCTGCTTTCTCCCCTCCTGGGGTGGCTCTGCAGATTCAGTTCAGGGAAGGTGGGAAACTTCAGAGCAGGTATTCTCCTTCTAGACTTTGCCTCCTTCGGGGAGTTCTTTTGAGGGTGTTACAATGGTGGCCTCCTCAACATGGGTTATTGCCAATAGAGGCCAAGAGTTAATGAACCTTATAGACAAATCCCTTCTTCTGGTTTCCTGAGCAAAATATCCACATAGAACCAGCCATCTCCTTTCTTCTAGGCTAGGGGTGTTGTTTGATCAGGAGAAAGTAGAGGGTGCTCTCTACTCACAATACATTGACAAATGCTGCATGGGTATCAAGTCTCCATTTCATTCAGCTGCTTTTCTAAAACCAAAGCAGGAAATTGTTGGGAAAGAAATGGTTGAACATCCTTGTCTTCAGTTTACTACAAATGCATGTAAGATTTCAATGAAAAAAAAATATGCATATATGCATATTTTTTCTTTCCTTATTTTGTTTAGTATCCTATGTATTGATTGTCTGGCACAATTTTTGATACCATATCTTTATAAAGACTACTTAACATGAAGTTAATACACAATTAACAGGGTATAAGGAAAGATAGATATTTACTATTTATAATCTTTTGCGATAACCTTTCTGTTGTTCAAACTAAGATGGAAAAGTCAAGAATAATGTAAGCAGTTCATTCAGGTATGTTCTTTAGCTCTTTAACTTTCTGAGTTATTCTGATGTCTCTGAACTTCTCAAGAATTACATTCAAAATTCCTTTTAGATACTTTAAAACAATCTTAAGTATTTTTCATTGAATCCCAAATTCCGGTAACTCTATGTGTAGTTTTATTTGAGAATATGTTATCTGAAAATATACATCTATCATAAAAATCACTGATTGATATATCATAAAACATGCTTATAAGAACCACAAGGTTTGACAAAAATGTATATTAATATGAGGAAAATGAGATTTAGTGATAGAGGTAATAGAATTTATGCATAAAGATTATATCCTTATTACACCAAGATTGTTTCTTATTTTTAAAAAACTCCTTTGCGAAGAAAAACTTTTAGTCAATGAAACTGTGTTTTATAAGTAAAATTTATTTTACTTAATAAAGAAAAATAGCAAAAAGCCTTAGTAAATAAAAAAATTATGCTTTTGACCTCATAATTAAAAAAAAAAATCTTGATATGAGAAAGCATTTTTCCTAAAAAACAAAAGAGATTGTCCATGGTATCATTTAAGGTATAAGTAAAGTAGATAAAAGCACACATATTAGCTTGAAGTCACAAGCCTCCTTTTTGTGGGGGGACTGGGGTAGCGAGAGATCGAACAAGGTTTTACTGCTCTCGAGTTTCCAATGACAACCCCATTCACTCTGAAGGCAGAGTAGAAGCAGCAGTGGCCCTACATGTGGAAGAGCATGGAACGAGACCGCTGTGCATAGAAAACCAACATGCAGGATAGCATGACCAATACTTGGCTACTTTTTTTGGATGTGAAATTTTTTATCCTGACATAGCAATTCTTCACTATCGATGCCTGTGCAGAGAATACTAAAATAACATGGACACCAAGAGGAAGTCATAAAGAGATTATACATAAAAAGGGCCACCATAAAAAAATGCAAGTTATATGGTGTATGTATACAATGGAATACTACTCAATTACAAAAAACAATGGTGATCTAGCACCTCTTATATTATCCTGCATAGAGCTTGAGCCCATCCTCCTAAGTGACCTATGACAAGAATGGAAAAATAAGCACCACATGTACTCACCATCAAATTGGCACTAACCGATCAACATTAAGGTGCTCACATGTTAGTAATATTTATTGGGGGTTGGCGGGGTAGAGGTGGGTAAACTCACAACTAATGGATGCTGTGAGTATTGTGTGGGGGGAAGGCATGCCTCTAGCCCTGGCTTGGGTGAGGCACAGTCATAGCATGTAACCAAAATGTTTGTACCCCCATAATATACTGAAATAAAAAAATTGCAAGTTACCTAAGAGCTGTTGGGATAGAGTATATAATCATCATTGATACACACCATGCCTTTTCTCTCAGCACTTAAAATTTAGTGAGAAAAGAAATTTTTTTAAAAAAATAATAGTGTTATATAGGAAAAATAAAAATACTAAGGGTACATCCGGTCATCTAAAAACACCTGGGGCAATGTAAACCTAATAGAAAATGGATTATCACTTGAGACTCCAGGTGTTGTAGTTCAATTCATGCTAAACCAATTGATCTGAATGTGTCATGATTTTCCTATCTCATAGATCTTTTTCTTTCCCATATCCTTCAATCTTTTTTTCTTAGAATTCTGATCTCTGCTTATAAAACATTCTTTTAGTGATCATACTAACATTAAATTCTTACGGGCAGTTAAGAATCTACTTTATTAACCTTCCTAGACAATGTATATTTATAACATTTTACTGGGTTGTGACCTTAATGAGGATGCAGGTTGTTGTTTATTTTGCCTCTGTACATATAGTTCCTAGTAAAAATTATGAATATATTTATGAATGAGTCTATAAATCAATTACCACTGGTATTATAGAACTAGGATTTTTATTAGTCAAATTGCAAAAAGATTCAGAAAAGTGACATGATGTCAGGAGAGTGAAGCAGTAACAGCGAAGGTCACCGAGAAATTTTGGTGCATTACAAGAAAGTTTATGCATGCCTACTAAGTAGGAATGATGGCTCAGCTCAAGGACATTAGTCGTATGAAAGATATGGGAGATATTGCTGACCCTAAGCACCTTTATCAGATTGTGCAGGAAGCCCAATGGAGAACTCATTCATAAATATGGCCAGTGGATTCTCTTTCATTTATCCGGTTATCTTCTAGCCATGATTCTTAACCCTGGGGCATTTAGAAATAGTGAGAGCATTTTATTTATCTCGGTGACTGGAGTGTGCTTCTGACTTTTTGTGAGGAGAGTGGAACAAGAATGCTACATGTCCTGCAACGCCTGTGATAGTCCAGCCCATGAAAAAATTATACTGCTCAAAGTGCCAATAGTGTTTCTCTTGAGAAAGTTGCTTTTTCAGGTCTTTTTCACTTTTCTGGAAAGATTCAATTGTGGGAATTGAACAGTAGAGTGCTGAAGCTGATGGGTCAGCCTAAGGGTCTCTAGGTCCACTCATCTTTCCTTCTGCAGAGAAGTCTAAGCTCAAGAGACATGAGGAATTTGACAAGAGATCAGTCATAGAAACAAGATTAGAATGAGCATCTCCTGGTTTCATGGTACAGGTTCCTCTCCCTGCATATTACTGGCTCCCTGACTCATTAGCATGAGGTGGAATTCTTGATGAGCAGCCACTATCTGACTTATTTATTCTTAACCCTCAAGGATTAAGACAGTGAAAACACGCACACAAACACACACACGTTATTGCTGCATAGAGAATAAATGTATAAGTAAATAGGTGAATTTATGATGGAACTGTAGGAGGAAGCATTTAAAAACTAAATGTGCAAGTCTAGTTTATGAATGACACTGCTATCAAATTAGATTATCTGCATGTAGGACAGATTGAGTTATTTAATTCTTTGATTCTATTTTCTAGATGGCTATTTTAGAAAATGACCTTGAATGTCAACTCTAATACTAATGATAGAAAAGAGAAAATTTTTATGCATTATTATTCCCAAGTGTCTTAGCCATACTCCCATCTAAATCTCAATAGGAACTCTATTTTCTACACAAACTTTTCTGTAAGCATACCTTTTTTTCTTTCTCACTTATGTGTTATATTCATGCATACTATTCTCCAGACTCACAACAACCATGCTGAACTCATTTTCCCCCTTTTTGCCTACCATGTTATGTTTATATTTACCAGTATCCTTATCAAGTTCTGTCCCTTCAGGGAAGTCTTTTCTGGTGTACCACCCAAATTGAGGTTCTATCGTCGGCCTCTGAAATCTCACAACACAATAATTAGACTCACTCTATTGATTCTTTTCACTTATTGTCTCATGTTTTTCTGCTTCCACATCCTGGTTTCTCAACTCACAACCTCCTAGAGAACACTGACTAATATTAAGGCTTTTTCCTATCTCCTCAAGTGTTTTCTACTTTAGGTGTTCAATTAAGATTTAAAATGTGATTGCAACTTTCTAAGTTTCATTCTCTTTCTCTCTCTCTCTTCTTTTTTACAGATGTTAAATGTCCATCAATTCCAATGCAATGGGCTTGTGGGACTGACACAAACTTTAGTGCCTCAAATGGTTTCTTAGTTATAAATTTATAGTTTAAAAGAGCCACTGGAATAAACAGTGCAATAAACATTCCATGAATTAATCGTTCTAACCATTTGAGTCTGTGCTCACTAGCTATAGCATCTAAAGGTTATTGTTACAACAGCTAAATTTTATTGAAATTTATACTTCCTTTTTGGGTTTTATACAATGATTTCTAAAAATGATTGTTAATAATTAACTTTGGCTTTCATGGCCCTCTCCCCCCCTTTTGGGGGGGGGGACAGAGTCTCACCCTGTTGCCCAGGCTAGGGTGCCCTGGCGTCAGCCTAGCTCACAGCAACCTCAAACTCCTGGGCTCAAGTGATCCTCCTACCTCAGCCTCCCAAGTAGCTGGGACTACAGGCACGCGCCATGACTCTCCGCTAATTTTTTCTATTTTTAGTAGAGACAGGGTCTTGCTCCTGTTCAGGCTGGTCTTGAACTCCTGAACTCAAGCAATCCTCCCACTTCAGCCTCTCAGAGTCCTAGGATTACAGACATGAGCCACTGTGCCCGGCCTCATACCTCTTTTTAAAAAAGTATTTCACTGCCTCATGACTATCTCATGTGCCTACTTTTCACATCCACCTTCAAATACAATATATCTAAGATACTCAATCAATAAATCAGATGTATTATATTTTGAGCAATACATTCATTGTGAATTCACTTCATGAAGATCAGTTAGAAAAAAGTAAATGCCTAACTAGTAAATTCACACGATTTTGAAAGGTAAGTGGAATTATATCCCATGATATAGAAGGTAACCTCTGGAAAAACAAATGCACACAATTTAATATTAATATATTATATGAAACTAAATTAAATACTATCAAGTCAGATCAGAATAGTATTAAAATAATATGACCAAATAGACTTGATTCTAGGAATGCAAAGGTGATTCAACATTAAGAAATCTATTAATCTATCACATCCCTGGGTACAAAGCAAGTATTTTATTTAATTCAATGACTAATTCTTTTTTTATTTTACAGTATTGTGGGGGTACAAAGGTTTTTGGTTGCAAAGATCATTTTTTTAATCTTGAGTCAGGTTAATAAGTGTGCCTGTCACCCAGATAGTGTTAATTGTACTCATTAGGTAGGTTTTTGCCCAGTCCCTTCTCTGGCTCCACACTGGTTGATTTCCATTGAGTTATACTTCCCTCCGTACACATTTGTGCTCATCAGTTAGTTCCAATTTAATAGTACATGTGGTGTTTGTTTTTCCACTCCTTAGATACTTCACTTAGGTGAATGATCTCCAGTTCCATACATATTGTTGCAAAAGGCGTTAAGTCACCCTTCTTCATGGCTGAGTAGTATTCTATTATATATATACGTGTGTGTGTGTGTGTGTGTGTGTGTGTGTGTGCATGCGACATTTTTTTAATCCACTCATGAATTGATGGGCACTTGGGTTGATTACACATCTTTTCAATTGTGAATTGCATAAACATTCAAGTGTGGCTGTCTTTTTGATAAGATGACTTATTTTCCTTTGAGTAAATACCCAATAATGGGATTCCTGGATCAAATGGTAGGTCTACATTTAGTTCTTTAAGGAATTTCCATACTGTTTTCCATAAACGTTGTATTAATTTGCAGTCCCACCAACAGTGTATAAGCATTCCTGCCTCTCTGCATCCACACCAGAATTTATTGTTTTTGGACTTTTTAATAAAAGCCATTCTAACTGTGGTAAGGTGGCATCTCATTGTGGTTTTAATTTGAATTTCCCAGGTAATTAGTGACATTGATCATTTTTCAATTTTCATATCTTTATTGGCCATTTGTCTATCATCTTTTGAAATGCTTCTGTTCATGTCTTTTGCCCACTTTTTAAGGAGGTTGTTTCTTTCTTTCTTTCTTT
>NW_012143856.1:13204872-13225341 GCF_000956105.1 Propithecus coquereli | reverse complement strand
CTTTATCAGATATATAGCATGTGGATATTTTTTCCCATTCCATAGGTTATCTGTTTGCTCTTTTCATTATTTCTCTAGCTTTGCAGAAGCTTTTTAATTTTTTCAAGTCCCATTTATTTATTTTTATTGTTTCTATGATTGCCATTGGGGTCTTCTTTATAAATTCTTTGCCCAGGCCAATATCTAGAAGAGTTTTCCCAAAATTTTCTTCTAGAATTCTTATGGTTTCATGTCTTACATTAAAGATCTTTATCCATCTTGAATTAATTTTGTGAGTGGTGAGAGATACGGATTCTGTTTCATTCTTCTGCATGTGGCTATCCATTTGTTTCAGCACCATTTATTGAATAGGGATTCTTTTTCCCAGGGTATATCATTGTCTACTTTGTCAAAGATTAGTTGGCTGTATGTGGATGGTTCTATGTCTGGGTTTTCTGTTCTGTTCCATTGGTCTATATTGCTATGTTTGTGCCAATACCAAACAGTTTTGATTAGTATAGCCTTGCAGTATAGTTTGAAGTGTGGTAATGTGATGCCTCCAGATTTCATAGACCTAGAAAAAGTAATTACTTTGGCTATTTGGACTCTTGTTTGGTTCCAATCAAAGTATAGATTTGTTTTTTCTAGGTCTATGAAATATGATATTGGTATTCTACATTGAATCTGTAAATCACTTTGGGAAGTAGGGACATTTTAATAATGTTGATTCTACCAATCCATGAGCATGACACATTTTTCCATTTGTTTGCATCATCAGTGATTTCTTTCCTCAGTGTTTCATAGTTCTCTTTGTAGAGATCATTCAGCTCCTTGGTTAAATGTATTGTTAGGTATTTTATTTTCTTCGTAGCTACTGTGAATGGTATTGAGTCTTTGAATTGACTTTCAGCTTAACTGTTATTGGTATATAGAAATGCCATTGATTTGTGGACATCGATTTTGTAACCTGAGACTTTGCTGAATTTATTTATCAATTCCAGGAGTCACTTGGTGGAATCTTTGGGGTTTTCTAGGTATAAGATTATATCACCAGCAAAAAGTGATGATTTGATCTGCTCTTTTCCAATTTAGATACACTTAATTTTTTTCTCTTGTCTGATTCCTCTGTCTAGGACTGCCAAGACTACGTTGAACAGAAGTGACAGTAGGTATTCTTGTCTTATTCAAGTCCCGAGTAGAATACTTTCAACTTTTCCCCCATTCAGTATAATGCTGGATGTGGGTTTGTCATGTTTGGCTTTTATAATGTTGAGATATGTTCCTTCTATGCCTAGTTTGTTGAGGGTTTTTATCATGAAAAAGTGCTGAATTTTGTCAAATGCTTTTTCTGCACAGATTGAGATGCTTTTTCTGTGACAATAAAAATAAATAAATGGACTTGAAAAATTAAAAAGCTTCTTCAAAGCTAGAGAAATAATGAACAGAGCAAACAGAAAACCTATGGAATGGGAAAAAATATTCACATGCTATATATCTGGTAAAGGGCTAATAACCAATCTTTGTTTTTACTTCTGTTTATGTGGTGAATCACATTTATTGATTTGTGTGTGTTGATCCATCCTTGCATCCCTGGGATGAAGCCCAGTTGGTCATGGTGGATTATGTTTTGGATACGCTGCTGAATTTGCTTTGCTAGTATTGTATTGAGTATTTTCACATCTAAATTTATAAGGGATATTGGTCTGTAGTTTTCTTTGTTTGTTGTGTCCTTTTTTGTCTTTGGATATCAAGGTGATACTGGCTTTGTGGAATTAGTTGGAGAGGATTCCCTCCTTCTCAATGTTATAAAATAATTTCTGCAGTATGGGTAACAGCTCTTCTTTGTAGGTCTGATAAAATTTGTCTGTGAATTCTTCTGGTTCAGGGCTTTTTTGGATTGAGAGATATTTTATTGCTGCTTCAATCTTGTTTCCTTGTTATTGCTCTGTTTAGGAGTTCTCTTTCTTCCTGATTAAGTCTTAGGAGGTTGTGTGTTTCCAGGAATTTATCCATTTCCTCTATGTTTTTGAGTTTATGTGCATAGAGATTTTCATAGTATTCACAGATGATATTTTGTATTTCTGTGGTATTAGCTGTAATATCTTCTTTTTCATTTCTGATTGAGCTTATTTGATTTCTTTCTCTTCTGTTTCTAGTGAATCTAGCAAGAGGTCTAAAAATTTTGTTTATCTCTTCAAATAACCAACGTTTTGTTTTATTAATCTTCTGTATTATTTTGTTGTTTTTTATTTCATTTCATTCTGCTCTGACTTTAGTTATTTATTTTCTTCTGCTGGGCTTTGGATTGGTTTGCTCTTCCTTTTCTATGTCTTTAAAATGTGTCATTAGATTGTTAATTTGTGATCTTTCTGTCTTGTTGATGTAGGCATTTTAAGGCTATGAATTTTCCCGTTAGGACTGTTTTTGCTGAATCTCATAGATTTGAATAGCTTGTGTCCCCTTTGTCATTCACTTCAAGAAATCTTTTGATTTTCATCTTAATTTCATTGTTAATTCAATAATTGTTCACAGGCAGATTGTTTAATTTCCATAATTTTGTGTAGAATTGAGAATTTCTCTTGGAGTTGATTTTTAGTTTTATTTCACTGTGGTCTGGGAAGATACAAGGTATGATTTCTATTTTTTTGAATTTATTGAGCTACGTTTTGTGGCCTAAAATATGATCAATCTTGGGGAATATTTCATGTGCTGATAAGCAGAATGTATATGCAGTATTTTGGGGGTAAAATGTTCTGTAAATGTGTGTTAGGCCCATTTGTTGTAGAGTCACATTTATGTCTGGAGTTTTTTTTAATTTATTTCCTGCTTGGATGATATGTCCAGATCTGTCAGTGGGGTATTGAAGTCCCCAGGAATTATGATGCTGCTGTTTATCTCTTTGCTTAGATTTAGTAGGTTTGCTTTATTAATTTGGTCACTCCTCTTTTAGGTGCACAAATATTTAGGAGTGTTATGTCTTCTTGTTGAATTGTTCCCTTTACCATTATATCATGATCATCTTTGTCTTTCTATATTATTTTTGGTTTGAAGTCAATATTATCTAATACGACAATGACTACATCTGCTTTCTTTTGATTTCCATTTGTCTGGAATATTTTCTTTTCTTCCCTTAACTTTGAGTCTGTATTAATCCTTGTGGGTTAGATGTGTTTCCTAGAGATAGCAGTTACTTTGCTTGTATTTTTTTTATCCATTCAGCCAGCCTATGTCTGTTGACTAGAGAATTCAAACCATTCATGTTGATAGATAGAATTGATATGTGGAATGCTGTTCTGTTCATCCTGTTGGGTAGGACATTATCCTTGTGTTTTACCTCTTATACTATTGTTTAATATGAGCTCTGAACTTTAACTTTTGGGTGGTTTTACACTGATGGGCGACTCTTGTGCTGCTTCATGTATAATGTTGATCTGAGTATTTCCTGCAGAGCAGGTCTAGTCTTAGAAATTGCCTCAGTGTTTGCTTGTCTGGACAAGTCTTTATTTCTCCTTCTTATATGAAACTTAGTTTTTCAAGATACAAAATTCTAGCCTGGCAGTTCTTCTCTTTAAGAAGAATGAAGATGGGGCCCCAATCCCTTCTGGCTTTTAAGGTCTGAGTTGAGAATCTGCAGTTAGCCTGATGGGTTTCTCTTTGAAAGTTACTTGATGTTTTCACCTTATGGTTTGCAGGAGTTCCTCTTTTATGTTGACTTCAGCCAGTCTGATGACTATGTGTCCTGGAGATTGCCTTTTTGCAATGAATCTTCTAGATACTCATTGAGCTTCTTGTTCCTGGATGTCCAAATCACTAACAAGACCAGAGAAGTTTTCTTCAATTATTACCTCAAATGGCTTTCCAGCCCTTGCGCATTTTCTTCTTCACCCTCAGGGATGCCTATGATTCCTATATTTGGCCATTTTACATAATACCATATTTCTTGTAGTTTTTTTTTTTCATTCCTCTTAATTCTCTGTTTTTTATTTTTGACTGACTAAATTAATTCAAAAGAGTTAGATTCTTTTTTCTGTCTGGTGTAGCCTATTCTTAAAACTTTTCACTGTGTTTTGTATTTCTTTAAATAAATTTGACTTCCAGAAGTTCTGTTTTTTTTTTTTAATATGTCTACCTCTTTAGTGAATTTTTCACTCATTTCCTGAGTTGTTTTTCTAGTTTCTTTGAGTTGGTTTTCCATTTCCTTTTGGATTTCATTGAGCTTCCTTAAAATTCATATTTGGAATTCTTTATCTGTCATTTCAATATTTTAGTTGTGGTCGGTATCCATTGCTAGAGAGCTGGTGTTCACTTTTGGGGGTGTCCTTTCACTTTGATTTTGTATACCTCTTGAGTTCTTTCACTGATTCCTTCTCATCTGGAACAGCTGTTGCTTCTTATTTTTGTATATTCTTTTGTTTAGATGTGGCTTTTCCCCCCTCCCCACTCATATGGAAGTGTTTGCTTACATGTTGAGTAAGAACCTTTGTCTTTTATTGTGGGTGCTTCCATGGCCCTCTAGTTTCTGAATAGATGCCTTGGTTATATTATAGATATCCTTAGTGTGGCAGTTTTCTCAGTTTCTAATTGCTTGTAGGCTGTAGCCATAGTGAGCTTTGTGAGTGAGCATATGCTCTGTCTCTCTTTGATGGGGGAGGATAGAGATCTTTTAAATCCTTTCTCTTTTCCTGTCCCTGTGTAAAATAGGTTGGCATGCCCAGTTTAATTTCTGAGGTAGTAGTTGGTACTTGTGGGTAAGAATCAACCACACTCTATATGATTGGGTTAGTAAATGTTGTAAAGGGCTGTGCAAATTGACCTCCCTGTCAGTACATTGTGCTTGCCAGAAGAAATAGGCTGGTGTTTTGTTTCTGGGACGTTTGACTGGCTCTAGTCCCTTAGTAGAAGACTCAAATGTCCCAGGTGGTGGATGGGGCCCTGGAACTTACAGGTGAGTCCTTATTCTCCACCACGGCAGAGGCAGGTGGGGGAGTGAAGCTGGGCAGTGCTGGGTCTAGTGAGCCTGCCCTCAGGTTCCACAAAAGCCAACAATGTAGCTGTTTTGGCAGGGGCCAAATGTCTGCTCCCAGCTTCTGTGGAAAGCCACCAGGAAGGGGCTGAAGTAGCCCCACCCAGCCAGAAAGACTGCTTGTGGAGATGGGGCCACTGAGATTCAGAATCTTGCTATCAGGAGCAGGTTTTGCTCTTCTCCCTTCTCCCATGCTCTGCAGTCTCCCTTCAATGTTACCGGCAAACAGGAACTTGAACTAGCTTAGTTCCCCCATGATTGCACTATGAGCCAGGGAACTTCCCCACCTGGGATCCTGACCTGAGCTGAGAGTGTGGCTTTCCTGTACGGGGAGGGGTGCTCCACAAGTACGCCATAGCCAGGACTCACACTGTATTCTTCTCTTAGTTCTGCCCATGTGGGCTCCCTTGCCTCTCAAGATTAATTCATGAATCTCTCCTCTGTGCCCCTGAGCAACACAAGCAAGTGTTGTGGGTAGTGATCTGGCCTTTGGTCCTGTCCCTGGATCCCCAAATATCAATCCCTGACCATGCCAGGGAGAAGTTTGCTGGTCCCAAGTTGCCTATATGGTGCTCGAGCAGGTTTGACATCCCTCTGCTTCAGGGTGTGCCCTGCTCTGATGGAACTGCCAGGCATATAGTAGTGAGGGAGGGCTGGTGAGCAGGAAGCTCACAGTCCAAGCGCCCTTTAGTCCACTGCAGGACTTTATGAGAAAACAGTTTGAGCCGCACTCTCTGTAGAAGCGTCAGCGTGGTGGCTCAGTTGTCTCTCTTGGCAGCCATGGGTGGGGAAAGGAGAAGGAGTAAAAGAGTCTGGATGGAAGAAAGGTAGCACTCTGGTCATCTCCATCCCCCTTTCCACAAGGCAGCCCACCTAGAATGTCCAGGCACCAAGGTCACGCAGATCCCCTGAGACAATGTGGACTGGAGTTGGGAAATGTTTGCATTGGAAGGAGCAAGCTGAAAACCAAGAGGCTGAAGCCCCCTGGGGAAGATGAAGGTGCACAGTGGGTAGAGAAGCAATATGGTTCCTGCTCTCATGTATTGGGTCTGTGGTGATGGAAAGCACCCAGCAGGGCTGGGAACCTGCTACTTTGTACACAAGAAGCTCCCAGTTCTCTGGCAGCAGCAGCTTTTGGGCTTATGAGGGTAAAAAGTCTCTCCAGCAGTCTGGAAGCTCACTGACTATCAGAGTTGTGAGGGTGGGAGAAACAAACTGCTCCACCTACCCTTTTCACTGGACTCCAAGCCTCTCCGGAGTTGATTTCCACTGATATCTTACTCCTCCTTATCCCACTCTGAAACTTCTTCCTGTGGAGTCCCTCGTAGGTTCTTGCACCCTTCCCTCAGAATTACACCCAATCTATGTTTATTTCTTTGTTTGTTTTTTTCTCTTTCATATAAGACCTTTTCTTCCTCCTAAGACACTCTGGCAATTCGCGTCTCTGGTCAGCCATCCTCTTTAATTACAATGACTAGTTCTGATATTTGAAATTTCCTAGTAACATAGGAATCAAAAGAAATTATTAATATGATTAAAAGTCATCACGTTATACACAATGTTATAGACAACATAAACATATTAACAAATACTATAAATGGACTAGGAATTAAAGATCTGTTAAAGTTTGGTTTTGGCCTTGGTCAAGCTTTGGAAATTTCAATATGCAAATAGTTTTTTCAAGATTATTTCTGGTTTACCAAAACTTGCACATGATTATTTACCTTATGATAACATAGTTCAGCGTCATCTCTAATCAATGTAAGTATTTATGTAAACAAGTATGTCATTAAGATTTGTTATTAATAACTGACTCTTCATGTCCAAAGAGAAATAATCATCCTAAATATGTTATTTGATATATTGAAAATCTTAGTTAAATTATTGTTCTGTATCTATTATTATAAGAGTAAAATTCTACTATTATTGATGACCGAACGTGTGAAATATTATGAACAAAAATGATGATTAATAACTGTCAAATATTTAGATGAAAATGGAAATAAACAATATAAATACTAAGATAGAAGGCATTAACTAAACAACATTTGGAAATACATTGTATCTCTTTTCAACAAATTAAAGTCTGTAAAAGTTTTAAAGGACATTTCAAGGCTGAATATTTAATTATAATATAACTCTTATCTTTATAAAATTCTTTGGTGTACTCACATTCATAACACTAAACATAATAACTGTTAAAAGATACATTGTTTGAAAATATATTTATTCATGGGCCATGATTTATTTTTTATTTAGTCTGGTTGGAGAATTTCTCACATATTGTAAGAATAAATTAAAGGCAAGATAAAAATTTTGCAATCCAAAATTTACTAAGGAGGAAAACCTACGAGGAAAAAAAACAAACAAGAACATCAAGAAAAATCTTCTTTGGCACATACAGACATATGAAATAATCAAAAAAATATATAAAGAAAAAGAAGATACCCTGTTATAATAATAAGGTAATACCGAATACCTTGATCCTTTACATGATTCCACTTATACGAGGTATATAAAATAGTTACACTTATAAATACAAAAAATAAAATAGTGGTTTACAGGAGTTGAGGGGAGAGGGGAAGTAAGAATTACTTATCAATGAGTATAACATTTCAGTTATATAAGATGAATAAGTTGTAAAGATCTGCTGTACAACATTGTGCCTATATATAACGATATTGTGTTATACAATTTAAAATCTGTTAAGAGAGTATACTTCATGTCAAGTGTTCTTACCACAATGAAATACATTTTTGTTAGTATTTTACTTGGATTGTAAAATCAGGCCATCTTTCTTCTACTCAATCTATCCTTCAAATTTCTGTCAGCATACTAACATCATCATCTTCCCTCTGTTTAAAGATCTCTCAGATATGATCGCCTTTTGGATACAGACTCCATACTTTTAGGATGATATAAAAGAACTTTTATAATCTATATAGTCAGCATTGATTCCCACCACTCGTTGCTCTCATTTCAGTTTCAGTTCCACTCAGCTTTGTGCTATCCTCCTGCTTGTTCACACCTTCATACTTTTGCCTATGTCCTCTGCATAGGTGCTATTCACTTCTTGTTTGGAAAAAATCATCCCCTTCATTCTAGATCAACTATCTCTGCTTTGTTACCACCAATTCCTTTAGATGATATAGGCTCTTTCCTTGTCTAAACTTCCATGGTGTATTTCCCACACATCCATTACATGACAAATCTTTTAAATTAATATTTTGCAATCTATTTTACCCTTTCTATTATCACTTCTGGAGAGCGGTGATCACATATTGTTCAGCCTCATGCCCTGAGCAGCAATCAATAAACAGTTTTCAAAAAGTGAATAAAATGTATTCTATTGCAAATTTTTTAATAAAAAATGTTGCTGATTACTATAAAAGCAGACTGACAACTGGAAATCTCATTTTGAGGAGGAGATATTTCATTTAAAATCGTGACTAGAAATTGTGTCAGAAAACATTCTAAAAAAATCTATTATAATTTAAGAATGCAATATTTACTGGTTGGATACAGTTCAGATAATTCCCAGTGATACAGAAGCCGTGTGGAATTTGGGGCTCATTTCATGTAACAATCAATTTTTTACTGCAAAAATGGGTTTTGAAATTAGCTTTTTAGACAGGTAGAGAAAATCCCAAAGCCATAAAATTTCCAACAACTATCTAAATGATATAGATGGAATGGAGGGATTCTAGCCAAGAAAATACTAGAAGTATCAATCAGCCATGGCTTCCCATGTGAACTAATCTAAAATAGGACATAAAATACAGATGCTCCTCAACTTATGATAGGGTCACATATAAACCCAACCTAAGTAAAAAAAAAATCATAAATCAAAAGTACACCTAATGCTGGCAACACAGCAGACAGTTCCCAAGTTATGATGGTTGACTTGTGATTTTTTGACTTCACAATGGAATGAAAGTATAGGCATTCAGTAGAAACTGTAACCCCATCGTACATCATAACACGGTCTTTGACTTACAATGAGTTTACATCCCAAT
This sequence comes from Propithecus coquereli, assembly GCF_000956105.1. Lineage (NCBI taxonomy): Eukaryota > Metazoa > Chordata > Mammalia > Primates > Indriidae > Propithecus > Propithecus coquereli. Next base: position 13,216,323 of record NW_012143856.1, on the reverse strand, counting down.
AAAGCAATGGTGCAGTAAAAAATTCATGAGTTGAACTATCATAAATTGAGGAACATCTATAATGATAGTTCTTTAGATATATGGCAATGCTAAAGTTCATCTGTTCTAAGGCCAACTTGTAGGGTACAATGAAATTCATATTTAGATGGTGTCAACTATAGCGATAGTATATCTCTGGATGATTTAGGTATTTGGTTAACAGGCTAATTGAGGATCATTACAATCAAAACTACCCATTAAAAATCCCTTATAAAGGTTCCACCTTGGAAACTCAACATGCAGTCCATGAGTATTTCTATCCTAGCTAATTATTTTAATTTGTGATATGCTGTTATAACAGAATATCTGAGACTGAGTAGTTTATAATGAACAGGGATTTATTTCCTACAGTTCTGAGGGTGGGAAGTCCAAGGTCGAGGGTCTGCATCTGTCAAGGATCTTCCTGCTGTATTATCCCATGGTGGAAGGCAGAAGGGCAAGAGAGTCTGTACAAAAGAGAGAGCAGGAGATTGAACTTGCAGCCTCCAGCAATTTTATAATCAGCATTAATCCATTTATGAAGGTGCAGCTCTCATGACCTAAACACTCCCCATGAGGCCCTACCTCCCAACGCTGTTGCATCATGGATTAAATTTCCAACACATGCTTTTTGGGGGACACAGTCAAATCATATCACAAATATGTCCACATTAGGACATACTGCTGTTTCTTCACTTGAATGCCAGATGAAGAATTTGGAATACATTGTAATACATTGTAATACCATGAGAACAACATTGCAATTAGTATGGAACAAGGAAAGAGCTGAATTTATGCCTTCAATTTTGTGTTTACAATGATAAAAATTCTCTTCAAATAGAATGGCAGGCTAAATTTCCTTTACCACTTAAACTGTTTTTATTTCTCTTTTTAAGAAAAATATACATTTTATGTCATTCATTACATATAAAAGTTATTGACTTTATTATTTATGTGCGCCCTGTAAACTCTTTGCTGATATGGTGAAAACCACAATTTTAAACCCTTGTAAAATGCACTCAGCCCCCTAACAAAAGCTTGCTGTTTCAAAAATTTTTCACCACAAGGGAGCAGGGTAGGGAATATGTCCTTGAATTCAAGTCGAGACCCAATCAGAGAACACCAGTTCAATAATATCACCTGGGAACAAAAAAAAAAATACTTTATTTAATTTTTTTTACTTAGAGACAGAGTCTAGCTGTGTTGCCCAGTCTGTAGTGCAGTGGCCATACACAAGAACTATTATAATGTCTCAAACTGAAGGTCTCCAGCAATCCTCCTGGCTCACTCAGCCTCTCAAGTAACTGGGACTACAGGTGTGTGCCATTGCACTTAAATATTTTTAATGATCACTTTTTTACTTTCTGGAAATCATAATAATTTTTATATTAAGTTAACCAATGGAATTCACTTTTCCGAAAGAGATAAACCTGCTACTTCAAAGAAAAGCAGAAACAGCTGACATTTAATAATAATCTTGTATATAATATGATCCATGTTTGAGGGGAACTTATTACGCTCTTTCCTTCAATTTAATTTTGATTCATATTCAGGGAGCTTTTAGTGAATGCCACGTCTAGTAAATTTTTTAATTCTTCTTAGCTACAGTAGGCAATTATTTTTGTTCTTTTAATAATACACTTGCTAGAAGAGAAGTAGAAAAAAGAAAGATGAGAACCATTATTATAACATTTTATAATTTTAAAGAATGAAAATATTACCAATTTGTGGAAGTAAAGCAGGAACTGTATATGAAAAGCTAGATAATACATCCATAAGATATAATATGATCAATGTGAATCAAACTGTGTATTAATTGTTTGAATGCTGTGTGTCCTTTATTGTCAATATGCTGGCAACCAATGCATTCTAAAACAATTTTATGTAAGCAAATCAAATAATCCTTGAGAATTTATGTCATATTTGAAACTGTCAGAGAAAGGTAAGTAATATTAGTTGTAGCCCACTCCCAATGGTTATTTAAGAGAGCTGAAGTCTATGTTTGTTTCTACTCCTCAGATCCTATGAGATCATATAATCACAATGAGACAGAAGAAAATAAGCATGATTAAGCCTGGAGAGTTGTTGACAGGACCTTTCAGAAGCAACAATATATTTCAGAAAATTTTAAGAAAATGATAATGTTAGGATCTCTGAAAAATAAAAAGCATTTTGAAGGAATTTGGGGTAGAAAATGGTGCTTGTTTTTAATTTAGAAGAGTTATCTAATGCAGATGTAATACAGTGATGACAAGTAATAATATGAATGTGTAATTACATATTCTTTTTGCTTTAAGTTATAAATCCTAAATAGATTTTAGAGTTTTTTTACGAACTTTTCTGTGCATCTGTGTTACCTACACAGTATCTCCTATGTGAGGTGAAGAGGGCAAGAGGATGAGAAGGGGAGGAGTATAAGGGAAGAGCTACAATATAACGTTTGCTTTCATACGATATCAATGCAATATCTCGTGTGTCTAACAAAATAAGGAAATGTATTGACAATTTTATTTATTTGGAACTCAATTAGCCCACATAAAATTAACAAGTTGCTTAAAATGATTCTTTCAAAGATAATACAAATAAAACAAATACAAATTACCAAAAAAATGGCTGAGTAACAGGGCTTTTACTACTTGTACAAGTTATTTCAGCCACAATGCCTGCTAAAACAATGACGATGATAAGAAGTGAGCAAAATGAGTTGAAATTATCAAGACTCTTTGAAATATAGATTTATATCCACTATAATAACTACCGAATATCTAGTGTGTATATTTATGCTACATGTATTATATAATGAAAAACATATTATTTCTATTACTACCATTAATACCAAACATAGAAATAAACTAAATTTAGAAACTGACATTAAAATTTATTTATCCACAAATGTTAAGTAATGCCTTTTAAATCATAAAGCATGTTTAATTAAACTGCTCATAAAAAAACATACGATTAGGGCTAGTATTATTTTTGTTAAAAATATTTTATGCTGCTGTTTAGTAAATAGAAATAAAATAATTAACATATTATTTGTTTCACTTTTGACTTACCTTAAACATTTTTGTGTGAATATTTCATGATACACATAAAGCAATGCATTTGTAATTTATAGATAAATAGATGTATATTGGGATGGTGCTCAAAGCCTTTTATTGCTGCAAACTTAAATAAGTTTGGAATCCATTTTCTTAAAAGATAAATATCATAATTTATGTATCCATTGGTAAAAATAACAAAAATAGTGGAGGGAATACATAACAATTCTAAAATAAATTCTGAAGCCAGAATTGAAATTCAGGTCTCTGAATTCTGAGACTAGAGACTCTTAGTCATTTAATATACAACATCATCTGAAATATACAATATCATCCGAAGTCAAAATCTTAGATTGCCTTTCAGGACTGTTAATATGTTCCTGCCAGGCCAGGCGTGGTGGCTCACGCCTGTAATCCTAGCACTCTGGGAGGCTGAGACAAGTGGATAACTCAAGGTCAGGAGTTCGAGACCAGCCTGAGCAGGAGCGAGACCCCGTCTCTACTAAAAATAGAAAGAAATTATCTGGACAACTAAAAATATATATATAGGAAAAATTAGCCAGGCATGGCGGTGCATGCCTGTAGTCCCAGCTACTCGGGAGGCTGAGGCAGAAGGATTGCTTGAGCCCAGGAGTTTGAGGTTGCCGTGAGCTAGGCTGATGCCACGGCACTCTAGCCAAGGCAACAGAGCCAGACTCTGTCTCAAAATAAAAAAAAATATGTTCCTGCCTGTTTTTCCAGCCTTTTAAGGTACTTTCATATAGTCGGTTACACATTGTCTAGGGAAAATACTATGACCACAACGATGCTGCATTTAATGTTTTCGGTGGTGAAAGAATACACTTCTCAATCTACATATAATACTACTCATACCAAAAAGTATTTGGGGCAGAAACTTTTTTAAACCTGAAATTTGGTGCCTAGGTTACCCATAGGTTAAAATAGCATAAAATATAAAAATGTCTTGGTCTACTTTCATCTCCAACCAGCTGTTTCTATTGAAGAAACATGGAAATAATAAAATGCACATTACAAATATGTAGTGAGATCTCCTTAAAGGTTTTGTTTCATTTGATTATCAAAGTTAGAAGTTTAATATTGATCCTTTTGAAGCCTGTGAGGGAAGATTAAAGCATTCTAGCATGCTATCTACAGGTGTGCCCTACTGATTATGATCCTTGCCTAATCCATGGAATGGGAAAACTCCAGTAAGTAACAAACTGTTAATCAGTGCAGTGGCACAGAAGATCAATCTTTGATTCCTATATTCACAAACCCTGCTTATTTGGTCACATTAGAGAACAGGCTGGGGTGTTGGAATGGATACCTTGAAATGATGGATGTAATTGTCAAAACTGCCAAGGTCAATGTGTAATGTTTATAAAAGAGCCAACCCAATTTAAACACCTTCCATTTATCATTCATGCAATTTGACCCCCCGTTCTCTTTATCATAATGTAGAAGGAGGAGCAACTGCTGTGTTTATTCCAGTGGAATCTTGTGCACTTTCCTCTATCATTCAGGTCACAGCCTTTCTCAGACTGGGATCATTGCACACGACTTACCCTTCTCTGAGGGCATTAGGACGATCAATTGAAATATGGATTTAATAAAGAAAAAAATGGTCATTGAATCAGTATGTAATTCCTATGTTGCCATGTAGAATGTTTTGAGATTCTAAGTCAGAATCTTTCTAAGTCATCATCTACTTACTCTTAGAATACATTCTCAACTTCGACATTGACAGTATTGTGTTGAACATTATTCCCATACTAGCATTTTAAAGGTGGGTTTTTCTTATGAAATTTGTAAGTGCTAAAGTGTTGGGTGTGTTTAAATTGAAAAAAACTCAAATAAATGCATGTAATGTATATTTTAAATTGGGAAAAATCCCTGAGGTATTTTTACTTATTTTACTTGAACAACTAACTATTCTTCTATTGTAATTGATAGATTCATGAATGCTATCATAGATGCCTTCAGTTAAAATTATACATATTATTAATTCTGTAGTCATCAAAATAGATAGGTATTTGAAATTCTTGACTCTTTCTTAGTCTTTAGATTTGTATATTTGCAGCATTTTCCTAAAAGTGTGTTCATACTTGATATTAGCACAAGAATGCAAGCTCCATGAGGGTAAGGCTTGTTCTCAGCGGTATCTCAGATTCCTGGAAGTTAAGTATATTGTAGAAGCTCAGTAATTATTTATTGAAAGAAAAAAAGGAAAATAAAAAAGAAAGTGAACAGAAAAAAAGTAAAATGTATATTTATTTTGAAATATGTAAGTATTGAATTGACTTGGGGTGGATTTCCAAAATTATAGCGTATCATGAGATTATTTCTAATGCTACTACTATATTACCTTATATTTTTAAAATTAAAGCAGTATATTTTCTAAATTAGAATAGATATTTTAGATATTTATCACTTTTAAAAATGTAAAATGATCTTAGGGAAAATACAGCTTACAAGTAAAAAGAGAAATCACACTAAAATGATATGAGATAACAATGAACAATACCTTTCTGTTTCTCTTCTTCACCTCAGGATAAGTATATTCTAAAAATATACTTTTTAAAATGTCTCAATAAGAAAAAGAGTTCTCCAAATCCAAATCCTAAATAGAAAATTATTATCAAGTGGCCTAGAATATAACTTACATGAAAATGTTACGAACATTTAACAGATAGTTTCTAGCCTGACACTCTGCAAGATGCTCAGAAAAGCACAATCCTTGCTCTTACTGAGTGTGCAGCTCCAGCAGGCAGGGAGACAAATGAGAAATAATAATATGTGACAACTGCTGTAATAGGCAAATACGAGAAACACATAACCAGAGGCAAGGGCAAGAATTTTGATAAATTTAATATTAATAAACAATTGAAACTGGAAGATAAAAAGAACTCATGACTTTAATGAATTTTGCCTTCTTCTCTCCTCCACAAGAAAACAAATGACTCTGCTTTATTGGCTGGGAGGATCATAAGGAGATGTAACAGCTGTGATTTGTATTACTGAATCTCAGTTCCCTCATTTATGAAACAGGGGTTTAAAAAATCCTTTTGAAGGTCAAATGAGAATATTTTATATCTCTGTGTTAACTGTCAAGTGTTACACAAATATTAGTCATTATTCTTACAATTATCTCTAGCAGGTGCATGTCACATGGTTAGTGTAGAATTCTCACAAAAGAAACCTTGAAAATGTCTCTACTGCTCACTTTTTACTTTGCAACTGTTTTCAGTCATTATTATTTATGATATGCTTCTTAGAGGTATTTGAATTTTAAAAAGAATAAGTAAAGAGTGAAAAGACAAAGACAATGAAATTATGAGACTATAGTCCTGGTAATTTTGTTGAATTAATTTAATTATTAATATTAAATAGAACTACATTACATTATTCCCAAAAGGTCTTCTTCTGAGGCATTCTAAAAATTCTGCACTTCCATTTAAAATGGCTATACTATTGTTGCTTAAGTTAGAGTTAACTTTTCTTTTCAAAATAAAACCTGAAGATACAGTGATATTACAAATTATAAAATAGGAAAAATAGGCTTTTTAGTGCTACTTGCCTTTACTAGAAATAATAGTAATTTTTAAATGTCTTTTATTGTAAATTAAATTATTTATTTTTATTGTTTCATGTTTTGGATGAGGCATTGTATTTGTTTTTTCTTTATTTATTTATTGTCATGATCCTATTGTAGCTCTATGATAAATTGCTGACTTATATCCACAGGACAATTACCTTTTAGTTTCATTTTGTCTCTTCCAAAAGAATAAGAGAAATAGAGGGTCCTATTTATGCTTGCTTTTTTAGCAACCTTATGTCAGATAATGATACATATATTACTGTAGAAAACAGATATACAAGTCCAAAAGGAGATGAAGAATAGGAAGAAAAAAGCAAGCATCAAAGTCTGTTTTCCAACTCAATACTTACTGTGAAATCAAAGAATGATCACAATTCCATGTCAGATCTAGACTGTAATATGAAACTTAAAAAAAAAGTTAAGAAACTAGTTCAAGCAAATCAAAATTTTCCAATGCAATTAACACTATTGGTGACTTTATCTCACTAGAAATCACAAACAAAAATTCAAGTTTTATATAGTTATAAATAAAATGGTTTATTTTTATCAATTATAACATGCACCAACCAAAAAAAATGAAAGCACAATAAAATTATATATAGGAATTTCTTGGACTCAAAAAAATTCCATTGAGACTATTAATGTTATGAAAATCATAAAGATCCCTGAAACTCTATTACACCATCATTTTTAATATTTTACTTACATTTGAAATAATCAACAAATTAAAGGTAATTATTAAACATTAATTTTTACCAATAGTGTTATTCTACTTAAAGTCTCCTTAAATATTTAAGGAGATTAAATATTTTTAATAAAACATTACAAACATATTCCATGGATTAATTTGTGCTTCTGATGAAATCATATTTCTGTATTCACAGTGATGTGTATAGTTAGGCATTGTCCTCACAATGTACAATTTTTATTGCACCAGTGTTATTCTTTTTTCCAACATAAATACTATGACATAATTTTACGGTATCCATATATTACATGTCTCCAAAGAGTAGACTTCAAATAAATAGGGAAATAATGTGTTAAAAATTCTAGGAAAGAGAATTGTGAAGTGGGAGAATAATTTCCTACTTTCTAACTCTGGGCCAATGGATTTGGGTGCATTGACATATATACACATATTTGCACACTGTAAGTAAGTTTGCAAATGTGTATATATATTGATATGTCACCCAAAACATATATACTGTATAAATACTTAATTAATCCACAATTTTACATTTATGGAATCTGATAAGAGAATAGCTTATCAGTACATAATTTGATGTAAATCCAACAAAATCTCTATCAACATTCTTTTTAATTAATCCAATAATATTAACTACTGATGGTTTCATTCGTGCTGTTCTTTATTGGCAACCTCAAGGATAACTCTCAACTCTTATGCATGCAAATCCCAGGGTACTATCTACAAGAGATTGTCACCTTGCTGTGGACTGTGACCTCTGATCCCATGACTTTTTCCTATAACAGTCTTACCTTTGCACATTTAATGAACTTTGTACATGGTTAAAAAGATAAAAGCACAGAGAAATGTTAGCCCCTGCTGTGAAATGTTCCATTCCTTCTATACATCTAATTGACCTTTCACATTATAGAACATATGAAAAACAAATCAATAAGGTTCCTTAGTAGCCACTCCGATGCAATTTTTATTCTTAATATGCTGAACACGTTCCTTTCAAGGCACTGTCACCTAAACACTGCTAGAAGTATCAAAATGACTTCTCATTAATAACCATTATATTAATCACTGTTGCCCAGAACTAGAATCTGACTGCGAAATCCCCTGGTGGAAATTGCTATAATCGTTCAAACTACAGGAATGAATATTTTTCAGCATAATTACTGCTGTCGTCTTATTGAAAAATATCCCATTAGATGGCAGCTTTTAGTTACGTAAATCGTGTTGATTAATTTTTAATTTCTAGCATTTATATGACATTGCACAAGTAAAGATCTTTGATAATTTAAATGGTTAGCTGAGCAATTATTAAAATAACTTGCAGCAATTCAAACATTCATTTACTTACTAGAAGTGCCATACATCATTAACTCCTGATTAAAACAAAGTTTGGGAAATTGTAAGTGCTTAACTGATAACTAAGATATGTATTTCAGGGTATTTTATAAAACTATTCATGCCGTGTAGGACGCTTCAGCTGCAAGGATAAAGCTCTAGCATAAATGTTTCAAAGCAAAGGAATCTAAATTATACCGGCAATATGGCATCCCAGCCATGTGCTCAAGTGTATATTTCTGCCTCTAGGCAGGCAATTTATATGGTTTATAACATTTTACTTTTTAGCCATCCAAGTACCTCTTTTATTTAAAACAAACAAAAAGTTTCAATACTTATGAACAAGTATGAGTTCTCAATCTTAATTGCATATTTTATGTTTTTTACTGACTTGTTTGTAATTTCATATTTACTGCAAATTCTTGGATAACTTCAAGTTTCTTCAGCTATAAATTGGGAAAATAGCTAAACTTAGCTCATAATGCTATACTAAGGGATAATATGACTAAAGGCATATAGATTTGCCTAGCTACACATAGAATGCATAAAGCAGTAAATAATGCTCCTTAAATTTCTATCATAATTCTTCAAATATATGACCATTATAAAAGATAAATGTTTTGTATACAAAAATAAATGCCCTTTGATCCTTAATGTCTGTGTACATTAGTCTTCATCAACTAAAGACAAAAACATCCACGTACTTGGTTTTCAGCTGAGTTAGCTACCAGTTATTAAAGTTTAAGTAAACACAATAAAGATTTCAAAAGTAGATGACTTGCTATAAGAAACTACATTTTCACCATAATAACAAATTATTCTTAAGTCCCATTGGAACTGCAGACAAACTTGAAAGAGAAATGCAGTCCACTATTTGCAGTATTCTAAAATCTAAAATTTACACTTTGAGATGTTTTTCTGGAAGTTTGTGTAATTGCTCCAAAAACAATCTTTATATTTGAGCAGTTCAGAGGGAATTGGTAGACATTATTTAAAAAAAAAAAAGGATAAATTTATTAAATCTTCATGTACAAATATTCAATAACCTTTGGTAAAATTCTGATAAAAATCAAGAAGAAGTTATCTTTATAGTCTTTTCCATAAAAATATTCATAGCTCAGTTGGAAAATAAAGATATGATCAATAATTACAATGTACTGTGACAGTTGTTAAAATCTATACAAAGTTAGTAACTTAAGTGGGCAGGAAGGAATTTCTTAACTGGATTTAAAGAGATTTTGGAAGTCTTCTGAGGGTAGGTATAGTTGACTGGGTCTTTTTTTTTTTTTTTTGGAGACAAAGTCTGACTCTGTTGCCCAAGCTGGAGTGCAGTGGTGCGATCACAGCTCACTGCAACCTCCAACTCCCAGGCTTAGCCTCCAAATAGCTAGGACTACAGGCATGTGCCACCATGTCCAACTAATTTTTCTTTTTTTGGTAGAGAGAGTCTCACCATGCTTCCCAGGATGATTTCAAACGCCTAGTCTCAAGTGATCCTCTGACCTTGGCCTTCCAAAGTGTTAAGATTATAGGTGTGGGCCACTAAGCCTGGCCAACTGGGACTTGAAGGATAAGAATTTAGAAGAGTGTTTGGGAGGAAAACATTGTAGGAAAAAAAAATGCTGTATAAATGAGTGAAATAATAAGAGTGCATATGATCCCATGTGTCCAGTTTGTGAAACTTTCTAGATGCTCAATAAATATTTGTTGAATATATTAATGAATCAATGAATGAAAGAAATTGGGGAAAAGGTTATGGAAGGGATAAAAAAAAAATCCTGTAAAGAAATGGTAAACACCTTTGACTTTATAACTTTGCCTATCTTTCTCTACATTCTTGTAATTTTTTTATCTACCTCCCAAGCTCTGTTTTACGCTTTTGGTTCTTTCACAAATATCTATAACTAATGCCTTAGGCCATTCTTCTATTAACATGCTGATGTTAAACTATCTCTAATACTCCTCTGTGTATGGTCCTGGACCTGTATGCCCACAGGTGCACTCCTCACCTTTCCCTGGCCCTGCTCTGTATTACAGAGGCCTGGCCCCTGTGAGGCGAGGTTCCTAGACTCCCATAAAAATTTCTTCCTGGTTGAGTTCAGACAAGGGGTAACACTGGGGAGATTAGAGGACAAGAAGATGAGAGAAACAAGAGTGTGTCTCTTCCTCCTTTGCAAGGGTTGTTTCCACACTGATTCCATGTCCTGCCAAATAGGCCCCCTATGTTTCCATCTTCTGTGTGTTGAACCTAACCCAGGAATCCAATAATGCCATTTCCTCCATTGTCCCCTTTAAAGGATTTGGGGATTATTTTGAAGATTTAAATATAAAATATGAGACTGGTTTCCAATGCATTGTTCTTTCTATAACACTACAGTGACAGCTCAATAAATGTATTCGACTAAGAAATTACAACCTGTGACTAACTAATATGAGATGAAAAAAATGTTAGAAAATAGAAAACAATGAGAAGGAAATATTCTATCGGTATGAAATGTTTTTGATTTCACATAACAGAAAAGTAAGGATGGATTAAACAAACAGGGATTTCTTTTTCTCCCATATGAACCAGTCATACTTAGGCAGTTGCTGCCTTTGATTCAGTTACTCCACTATATGGTGAGAGCATTTCAGTGATTCTTTTGCTGTTTTCTCCATGAAACATGCAATTCCACACATTATGTTCATGATCAAGAAGAGGATAAGGGTCCTACAAGTCAAGTGTATCCCTTTTTATCTTGAAAGCAAAAGCTTTT
>NW_012143856.1:13196559-13204142 GCF_000956105.1 Propithecus coquereli | reverse complement strand
GTAGCATAGAAAATAGATTTTAACAATTAGAAAAACTCAAAATGACTCAATAATAACATAGTCCTTATTCACATTTTCATTCACTATTGCCCTTGAGAGCTATTTTTACACTAAATTGATTCAACTTATGTCTCCTAAGTGCACTACACATAATTAATTTTGATGATTTCTAACTATTTTTGCAATGAAACATCATAGTAAATGTTAACTAATATTTTTTTCATTCTGCCTATTGAAATGTTCCATAAATATTCCATTTTCATTCCATTTTATATATCCTATAGCATTCATAAAAAATAAAATACCTAACACAAAATAGATGCTCGCACACAATGCTTTTAATTGATTCTTTCCCAGTCTAGTCTGATACTTTGCCTCCCACATATCTCACTGATGACCGACAACGTGTGCTTCATATGTATTAATACTTATCTCCCATTTTTTTTAATGGCAAGCTAAATTAACTTCATAAAAAATGAAAGTTTAAACTGTAAGAAATTATAGTCTACATAAATTTCTCACTCTTTGATTAGTACCATCTACTACATTTATTATAAAAAGTTGACTCTCCTAGGTTTGCTTAAATGCCTAAAATGAGAAGAAATACATTGGCTTCTGTATCAGAAGGTTTTCAATTTTGGACACCTCTATGTGGAAACCCCCTCCCTGAAACTTCCTCCTATGGAAACTGGTTCTGTACGTGGATAGATTTTTATCTATATGACACTGTTACTGAAAGACACGATAAATCTGTTTCTTCACATGTTTAACATTAAATGGGGAGATTGGGCTATATGCTCTCTGAGATTAAGGGGTTTTACTATTTGGTATTTACATGATTCTTTATTGAACATTAGCTATCTCTTTTAACTATTTCTTCTATAATTAGTCTCCAGATCCTTTAGCATGGTTATCCTTTAACAAAATCTGTTTCAGTTTAGAAAAGCATCTTAAAATGTGACAATCAGAATAAGGAACTATAATAATAATAAATCATGTGAATAATAATAGCTAATATTTAATAATGTCTCAAGTGCCAATCTTCTAAGAATTTTGTGTGCATTATTTTATTTATGTTCATGACAGCTCCTTGAAGTGTGAAACAATTCACTGTACCCTGGTTACCAACTTTCTGAGTCTGGTGAGACAGAACACATTCATATACGATAAGTTAGTTACATCAAGTGGCTTTATTAGTCACAAACAGGCAGCAAGAGAAAACAAGAGCTTAGGATTCTATGTGACCTGGTCTGCCAAGGCTCACACAAGCTGCAGGGGTGGATAGGATCTCTATTGCATGTGCTCAACTTTCACCGTGGCTGACAGACCCTAAAGGCAGCCTGCTCCAGGTTATATACCTCAAGGTCACATACTTGCTAAAGTAGTGAAAGTGATTCTGTTCTAGGGGGGACTGGAAGAAAGTCTGGGTTGTTCTGTCCACCTCCCTACTTATCTCAAGATGTTGCATTCCCAGCACTTTCTATAGTTATTCCTGAGAACTATAAACAAGAAAAGGGAGAGAACTGGGTCACCCCACCATCGCCCAGAGAACTGTCCTGCAATAAGTACTCTTACTGCTTCACTTAATGATAACAAGCTGACTCTTGAAAATCTTGAAGTTACCATGAACTTTCCAAAGCTCAGGATCAATGAATTTTGTTATATATGGATTGACTTTTATCTTTTCCCCATGATTTTATTTAAACAGTTGTCAACACAAATTTGTTCCCACTGTATTAATGGCTTCCTCCTCTTATAAGACGCACAAACATTTATTTAAACAAGATTTTAAAATTTGCCTTGCAATGTCAAGATAACAAACATTTAACTATTAAAATTCTATTTCAATGAAATTTCATCATGTTACTAACTCATAATCTAATTTCCAAAAATAAAATATATAGGTCAATAGTGCCATCTAAAAGTCTTAAGAGAAAATTTTTTACAGATAGCAATTTCTATTTTAATAAGTTATACTAATATAATAGGGCTATTTAATATAGTGTAGTTTTCCTAAACATTGAGCAACTTTCTTGGATTCAATGTTAAGTTTTCAATATTTATCTAATAAGTTAATCTTCTCATATTTTTATCATATTCTCAGAATTAAGTGAAGCACATCACCATTCTTATATCTGTGAAAGTAAATGTTTATTCAGTCCACTCACAGTGTTCAGAACATTTGCCACAATACCTACAGGAAAAAAAGACCCATTTTTGCACAGTTAATTTATTTGAAAAGGTATACGCATTGCATAAATCACCTGATTTAGTTTTGCAATAAGCAAGGTAATAAAAAACATGAGATTTCTCCAGAAAGTAGGGGACTGAGATTGAATTGGCAATTTTGTTAGAATAATAATGTTACTTCTTAAGTTAACTCTAGGTTATTTGTTCTTAGTTTAAAATCAAGTTACTATTCGGGCAGCTTATAATCAGCATTTCAAAGTTCTTAATTCACAGTGGAACACAGCTGGGGAGGAGGTTTCAGGGTCACTCTCTTAATGTTAATTTTTCTGAAGTGATAACATCATTAAAGAAGAGTATATTCCTATTAGAAATAGAATGAATGATATATGTGAGTACTGTCATCTGTGAGAACAGTCAGCCATTCTCCTAGATTTCCAGTATTGTGACCAATTCCCCATTTTCCCTCTGAGAAGCCTTCCCACGAAGCATCTCATATTCAGTTCAAAATCAGTTGTTGGTCAATACTAAATTTACAAAATCCTCCATCCACTCTTAGTTTAATCTTTATGTTCTTCATAGCTATAATTTTACAATAAAAAACAAAGCAGACTGTGGAACTGCATGCATTTACACACAAAAAACAGTATGAGAGATATATATTTAAATAGTCTTACTTGTGATTTCTGGTCAATAACAAGATGCTGAATTAGCAAGTGCTAGTAGATCCGTCCTCCAAAATCAACACTGAAGAAACTATAGATACGAAACCTAAGTAAGGATTCCAAGAGTTAACAATTGCCACCACAAATAAGCCCTTTGAAAAATTTCTAGAAGGAAGAAAGGATGACTTTATTTGGATGTGTGGCTGTAACATGGGGAGCAGAATTGCTGGGGAAAGACAAACCAAATGAAATTTTTTTAGACACTGCCCATATATACACCATATGTTAGTGTCCTTGAGTTACTATCAGGACCCTAAATGGGTAAATGATTTATTCGAAGGCCTATAGACTACTCAACTTCTACATTCACTCCCCTAAATCCTCTATGCTGTGGATTTTGTCCAGGCACAAGACATGACACCAATGTTGCTTTACCATAAGGAGGTAAATGTACAAGCCTGATCATAATTATTGCTTGGTGGAGTAGCTTCAAACAGATAAAATCAACATTGAGACCCGTCCCTGAAACACTCACCGCATACTGCAGGGAGAGTAGCTGATACCCTAAGAGAAAATGAGCTCACAGTTGAAAATAACCAAACACCTAAACAAGAAAACCTTCTCAAAAGAAAGACATTAAACGGAACAATACACATTATCTGCCACCAAGTTATCAGAACACATGGGATGAGGATTTAAAATAAGCCTATTAAATATCTTCAGGCATTAAATGGTGATAATAATAATCTAAACAAGATTACTTTCACCATTCATTCAGTGCTGACCGATTCCTCTAGCTTTGGGTTTACCAAAACCAAAGAAACAGAGGCAAGATCTTTGTCACTAAAGCTAGAAGCAATCTCATAATCACAAAACAGAGACAAAACAAAACAAACAAAACAATGTTTTCTATGTTTATTCATTTGACTGATTTTTGAGCCCTTGTGGTTTAGCCTTGTGGTACAGCCACTCTGCGAGCTAGAATACGTAACCTCCCAGAGTACTGGTGAAAGAACCACGAGACAGAATTAAGCTCCTAACCAGGCAACTCAATAGATTGTACTATATGATATATACACCAGCATATTTACATAAATGTTTATTTTTTCCTAGTAATATATATACATAATTTGAGAAGAAAATTCTACAGAAGAATTAAAGTTGAATGCAGCTGTCTCTGGCATCACTCTCCCTTTCTCACAGTTCTCTTCCTATAGCAATTACCTGCAGATATTTAGCAGGTACTTCTGATTCTTCTAAAATGTAGGCTCTATGAGGGCAGAGGGCTTCTGCATATTGATTTTGGTTTCAATGTGGTATATTGGAAACCTACTTCAAATGTCTTGCTTTCCTTGTTTGTTCTTTTATGTTTAAGAACGGAACAATAAGACACTAAGATCTAGTAATAGAATAAAACCGTTCTATTTGCTTTGGTGGAAAATGAGGAAGACATTCACCTCATTGCAGATATTCTTCTCTCAGAGTGGGGGAGAAGGGAGTAGGCTCAATTGTTCAATGTGCGTATCATACAGACATAGGCCTTATTTCTGTTCTCAGACAATGCTTCTATTTCCTAGCCTAGGGGCTCTTGGGAATTCTGCAGACTCCTTCTTGTCTGGGTTCCCATCAGACATTCTCTAGGCTATGGTTTTAGCTGCCCTGCTGCCTGCTGCCCAGCTGCCCTGTAGTGGCTTTCTCTGTCTGTTTTATGACATCCAGGTTGGTTGTCAGTGTATACTTTTTTATTTTTTCCCTCTTTTTTGCTATTTACTATCATTTATGAATTTAATGTGAGTCTCAGAAGGGAGAAGGTAGGAAAACCACTGTAGGTGTGTCACTAATATAAATGACAATATAAATTTTCATGAACGTTTTCTGATACAGCACAGTTTTCTAGTTTTCAGGTCACTGTGGAGTTGCCATTTTAAAAAAAGACCATACACTCAAACCATCAGCTATATTCATTTCTATCTCAAATAAAATATTTGAGAGGGACGCTAGGTTCTTCACAGGACATCTCAAGCAATGTCAAATAGTGTTGAACAATTAGCAGTTGTGTTTGCTAGTGTTTAAAGTGCAAAGGTAGAGAAGCCAGAGAGAAGCAGAATTGTGAAGGGTTGTGCCTGTCAGTAAAACATCAGTTTTCCAGGAACTGATGTTTCACTTGTGGGCCTTTAAGTATCACTGAAGATTTGCAAAAGAAGCTGACCATTTTGAAAAAGACCCCACTGTCATTACATTAAGTGGACTAAAGAAAAAAAAAAAGAAAACAGGCAATGAAAAATAAAATGGGAATGTAAAAATGCAGTCTCAGATCATGTAATGGATTGTGCAACATAGATTTTCTTATTTCCTAACTGATTCTAAACTAAAATTGACTTTAGCTACATTAAAACAATGGCGATACATAAAAAACTGCAGAGAAAGAAATGAAAGACTTCCTCTAAAAAGGAGGAAATAAATGTGCCATGCACTGTGGTAACATGCAGGTAGAGAATAGACTGGGCCCTGAGCAGTCAGTAATCAAAAGAAGGTACGGTAGCTTTCACTGCCTTCCTAATCAGAAAGAAAGTTGTACGTTAGTTACTTAGGAGAGCTATATTTTTAACTTTTTCTGGGCTTTAAATTTCTCAGATGTCAGCAAATTTCTAACCTGTGAATCAATTCTGTAAGAAATATAATATTGTGGGAAAGAAAAGGGATTTTGGAGTAAGATAAAATGTGGCTTTTGTACTGCCATATGTTCTCAGAAAGCTCTCATAATTTTTATTTTTCATCTTTGTCTTGAAGGAGTTCAGTTGTGGACTGTGTATCTGACACATAGAGTTCAATATAGGCTAAGTTTTTAAAAGTTGAAATACAACACTACCACCATCATCACCCTTTTACTTCAAACCCATATGCAGTTTTTCTGTTTTGATCAAAAACTGTGTTCTTTTTCCTTAAGTTTGATTGTAGAAGACCCATTTTAGATTGGTAGGTTAAAGATACACAGATTCAAAAGACTCTTTGTGTTTTTTGTTGAGAAGTTGGGTAACCACAATTTTTGTGTTAGTGCTCATAAGTAACAGCAATATAGCATATCATTCCTGTGCATCATTTTAGCTATCTTCTTACAAATTAAAACAATAGGGAAATAGGAAGAAATAAAGAAAAAATATTAAAAGAAGCTGCACATTTTTATGAACAAATGTGATCTGAACACGTGAGCCTGATTTATATGCACAGATATTACTTCTACAAAGTACTAAAAGAAGGACTAACTACTGTTTCAAGACACCCTTGGAAGTAATTATTCCCATGTCCTCCTTCTGCCCTTTTTCTCCTTGGTGGTCTTCAGACATTCTTTTTCCTTAATAGCACCAGGAATAGTAGGGGGTAAGAAGAAGGGGTAGACAAGGCGATTTTGTGTACAGTTATGGATACGGCCTTTTGTAGTTTAATTTTTGAAACTGCAGCCTTTGGTTCTTTGAATCTATTTACACAGATGTTGGGGAAGACGGCTTGTAACCATCTACCACTGGCCTTGTGGTCACCTTTGCCTTTAAGCAATCTCTGGGAGGTACATTAAAAATGATTGTATTAGACACCCATTTCTAAGATACCATGTTTTTATTCCACGTTGTCGTTTTGGAATGTAACCTAACTCATATTCTTTAGACTCCAGCATGTTTACTTAGTATTATATGATTAGTTCATTTGGAGACTTGTAGTTTTCTCATGCTAATATCAGTAGTCTATATACAATGTGTACGAGACAAGCTAATGCAATGCATTATGTTACTTAAATGAATATTTCACAAATTTTGGAATTGAATTTTGACATATAATGTCAACAATTATCAGTAAAGAGAAAATAAATTTTATCTGATTTTTAGGTTTCAGACTTAGATTTTAAGGGGAATATTTTCAGAAGGTAATATTGAATAAAACATTAACTTAAATATAAACATATATGAAAATATATCATAATCTTAATAGCAATATCATTGAAAGTGAACAGGTTATTTTTTTGACCTTTTCCATCATTTTGCTTTATTGGCTACTGCAAGGAATTTTAAGGGGGATACAATTAAACACAATTTAATCTTGTGTTGAAAATCTTGTTTTCTCTTTTTTCTGGCTTTCTTTCTTTTTTTAACATGGAACTAAAGAGGTAGGTTATTCCTGATTGTTCTTTTTAGAGGTGTTTTTTGTTTCTTCAGACTTAGCAGGTGCCCATGTCCTGCTGCTATGCCAAATGCTTCATCCCACTGGGAGTTTTTACCTAGCCAGGTGTCATGGCTGCCAAGCTGAGGGATGAACACTAAGTTGAGCTGTCAGAGGGATGAGCGGAACACGGTTTTCACTCTCAAGTCAAAGGTGTTACATATATGATGCCACTGGGAGCCAGCAATAGTGACTAGGCAGTTTCTCTAACTTTAGCAAACTCTGATCTTGCTCACTAACTGGTCATATGGACCTCCTGCTGTCATGCCTAATAACTGCAGCTCAGTTGCCTACATCTTTTCTCACCTTTTTACCAGGAAGGAAGCATTGTCTTTGATTGTCCATCAGGACTAATCCTTTCTCAGCATGATACTTGTTAGCATAATTGCAGAGAAAGAACCAAAAAAGTACATTAACATTAGAAGTTGTCCCTTTTTAAAAGATATATGTAATTTGGATGAAAAAGACACTATATATATTTCACTAATCTAACAGTTAAGGTTTTTTCCATTATCATCTTTT
>NW_012143856.1:13192274-13196080 GCF_000956105.1 Propithecus coquereli | reverse complement strand
CAAGGTGAAAAACAAATATTGATGAAAAAGATAATAGGAATAGAGAATCAAAATATATTATTATATGGTTATTTATTCATGTATTATTTTTGCTTTAGTCAACCCACAAAGGCATTTAGTCATTATGTTTCTCCACAGAAACAGCAGTGTCAGGAAAAGTAACTGAAGTTATCTGGGACTTTATTTGACCCAACTTGTAAGTTAAAAAAGAAACAAAAACGAAGGTTATATAAAAAAGAATCTTAGTAGCTGAAATCGGTACCTAGGACACATCTTGACAAGTGTCAAAAAATATAACGATGTTTCCCTGAATATTACTAAAGTGAGAAGTTTCTACTACCATTTTATATTTCAATGAAAATGTAATATCTTTTGGTAATATTACTCTTGCCAAAGTTTTATTATTTTTCTGATGGTCTTGCTTGGCCCTTTATGTTTATTTTTAAGCTCCTAATTCAAAACAACTCATGTTCAAAAGAAGCAAAATCCTGATGCAAATATTCTCTTGTTAGTTTTGCAGTGTTTATTGTTTAGTATGGTGACCACAACACCGAGCAGAGTAAAAATTCCAAGAAGGTCCCAATTTAGTCCTATTATCATAACACCAAAAAAGAACACAATAGACATTTGTTTATCCTAAGTTAAGTAAGTTTTGTGAAAGTTAAAGTAGTCTTGCAATTTAAGGTTAGAAGTCGTTACATCTTCTTTCCTAATAATGAAGGAAAACAACCGGAAACTTAGTGGTTTTACTTAATCCATTTCAGATATGTTTTATGATGTAGCTTTGATTAGTGATATTGGGGGATACACACCAAAATCTGAAACCGAATTCATATGTGCAATCTCACTTTTCTGCTCAGGACACCATAGTCTATGAAATCCTTTTGCTTAATTTTTAAAAGAGCATTAATAAACCAGTTTCATTTCCCAAAATACTTCTGAGAATTCCTTAGAGGCTTATCTGTGCCTCAGCTAGGAAATCTGGCACTGGACCACTGCCACTCAGCTGCATGTTATTTATTTCTATCTTTAGATCAGATCCCCCAGGCAGCTACTGCATGGATCCTCCTGTGTGGTGTATTCAAGACCAGGATCTAATGTTTAATACATTTTAGTGAAAACTTAGAAATAGCATAAGAGGTTTACAGGTCAGAAAACAGAACATTGGACACTAGAAACTGTGTGACTCCTTCATTTTTTAACTTTTATTTGTAATCATTTTGTAGTTACCGTATTAAAAGTTATAAACCCAGAGAGAAGCCTTTTCACTTCACACTAAACCATCTCACAAGATGTAAATTCCTGCCTCATCATGTCCCTTGTATGATGTCTTCATGTCTGACCTGCCATAAAAGTTGCATGCGTTTGGCCCCAAGAACCAATATTAATTTGTAGAGATAAATCCACATTCAAAATAAAGCATTTTCAAAACAGGAAATAATTTGTGGAAATGCTGTATAAATGTGGCACAATTTACATAACATAGAAATATTCATAATTCAGACAAATTTTGATATTATTATGTAGTACTTTTCCTTGAAGCCCCATAGTCCTGGCTGTCTATATTCCAGTTTTTTTTTCATCAAATAACAAAATGGTCCACAGGTTAGATTTTCCAGTACAGATCTGACTGAAGAATTAACAACTCTTGCAACAGAGAACACTTTTAAGCTTTGAAATTAGTTGAGCAAAGTCTCAAGAATCCGCAGGACAATCATTGGGTTCAATCTCAAACTTAATGATGTTTTTTTCCAGAATGATGGCTTTAAATAGGCACATGTTTTCAAGTTTTGATCTATTGGTAAAAAGTCTCTTTCTAAGGTAGTATTAAAGGATGCATTTCTCCTTTCCATTACCAACTCAAGACTAAGTTAGCAGGTGATATACTGGTCTTTGCTATGAAAATAAATGATATTCACCATCTTTCTTTGGTTGTCTATACCAAGATTAAATTAGAATAAATATATGAAGAATATTTCAATACACTTTAGAAAAATAAAAGTAAGAATTTTTTTAAAAATAAAGTTTGGCTAGTACCAGTCTTTGACAGCAAAGTTGAACATTTTAACTATGCCTTATAAATTTAGTTACAAAGAAAGTGTACGCATAGGGAAATTACATTTCTTGCATTGTACATACTTTCTACAATGATGTCCTGGGGACTTTTGTAAAATAGGTCATCCACTGAATGATAACTATAACCTTAATGCAAATAGTACACCAGGGACTTTTTAAAACACAGCACATGTACACATTGGATGGTGTTTCAATTGTACTGTTTCTTCTGTGTGCGTGTGTGTGTGTATGTCTATGTAACTTTAGATATTTATAGAGCTTAGATGTAGAAAAGTAATTATAAAGTAATTAGAATTTCTTTGTAATGAAAAATAAATGGTTAATTATAAATTAATTTTCAATTGAACGGGAAAACTGGGTAAGGATTTCTCCTAGTTTGGGGAAAAGATTCACAGTACTTTCCAGACAGAAAATGTTCTCTCCTGAGTGACCTAGTGTTGGCCTTTACTGCAGGAATAGATTTGTTTTGGTAGACCCCTGTAGCCAGCTACCTGCAGAGAGAAGGAAATCCTAGTAGAGAGAATTCTTTACAATAGTTAAGTATTCTTTCATTTGAGTGAAACTTTCATATATGATATTCTCTTATATTCAGCAAAATTTACAGACTTTTAATTTTAATGCAGTTTCTTTCAGAATAAATAAAAATAACTATTAAAAAATAACAAGAGAATTGTGTATCCTCCATTGAAAAGTTTTAGCCTACTCAAATCTAACAAGTCCACTCTGGAATAGCTGAGAATAAGATGCAAAATGAATAAGAAAAGAAAATACAGCAGAATGTACCAGATGTTTTTTATGTGTTGGCTATACATATATCTTTCTTTGTAGCTTATAGTTGCAGATTGAGTGCACTGTACATCATTTTATTCACAATAGATGGCTATGCATCATATATTCACATATGGATATCATCTCTCTGAAGATTTATTGAAATAGAAAGATAGGAAAACACAACATGGCATATATGCTGAATTCTATATGAGCAAGTGTGAATTATAAAGTTAGCTGCTCTCTTCAAGAGGTTTCTTATCACTATCTCACTGGGTAGTGTAAGGATTAATTAGTTAAAGTATGTAGGCTCTTTGAAGCTAGAAAACACTGTGCTAAGCATTATCATGGTAACTCGAGAGTGAGGCATAGTGATTTGCAGCCTCATCAGCTCTTTGAAATGTGTCTACCTTGATTCACAGTTTTATCTTACAGTGTTTGGTGGATTGGAAAGTTCTTATCAGATTTGAAGATGAAACATGTTCTTTTGAAATCACGCTAATCTGAACAATCTTTTTTCTACATATTTAGTAAAGTGATATTTCTCAAAATAGAAGAAAACTTGAAATGTGATTCCAAAGCTAATTTAATAAAGTAGGATTTTGACATCAATTGTAACTCATCTATTATCATTTGATTGACTAAGCTGTAGTTCTCTTAATTAGTGCAAGTGAAGTCTATAGTTAATTTGCATGAAGGTATCTATTTCCACCTTTTACACTTTAAAAGAGGAGAATATTCATTGTTCCATAAAGTTTGCATAGGTTTTTTAATCATGTTTCAATCATTTATCACTGCAATAATGTCAATTCTAAAATGTGATTTATTATTTCTTTTAAGAAAATATTTTAAGTAGTTAAACATAGAACTATTTCCTCTCTTCATAAGTCAAATTTTATATATATTCTTCTCTCTCCTCCTACTCTAGGATTTTGTATAGATAACAAGTCAAGAAGAGTGAT
>NW_012143856.1:13178559-13191839 GCF_000956105.1 Propithecus coquereli | reverse complement strand
TTCACGATTTTTTTACCACTTAACCTTCTCTTTGCCAGCTACACTTATCAATACCATAGATCCAGGCTACCGAATTCTATCATACTCCATCACGTATTTATCAAAATGCTACAATGAAAACTCTTCTCTACGCCTCCAAGGACACATGTGTAAGAGTTTCTAATGGGTATAGTAGAAAAGAACAGCTGGACTGCGGAGTATGTACAATTTCCACATTGAAGAGACCAAACGTCCTCATTTCCTCCCAGGAGTGCCACTTTACTACTATTGTCCATGCATCTCAGTTGGCTTGGGGTATGTCTTGGATTTCTCATTTTTAATGAAGCATTGTTATAAGTTCCATTGATTAAAGCCAACATGGGTTTGTTAAACATTCATATTGTCTAATACTCCCAGCTATTGTCATGACTCTACCAGTATGTGAGACAAATGAAATGTTAACAGAGTTCTGATTTCAATGGGGTTAAATCTGAAAATTACTTTTATTTTTCTTATTCATTTCAACTTGGCTAATGCCTCCTTTTCAAGGACAGTATGCAGAGTGCGTAATGCTGAAACAATATGCACTGGGTCAGTAGTGGCTAAGCATGGCTAACTTCTTCCAATCTTGCATGGCGGTGAGGGTAGTATTTGACAGTTTTTTATGTGTTGGCAAGCCATCATATGGTGGGTCTGGGGAAAACAAAGTTAATAATAGGTTAAATATATGTGAAGTATGTGCAGAGAATAGAAGCTGAGCACATAGAAGGTAGTTAATTGGTCTTGCTAGGGTGGTTCTGTCATCTCTCATACCCCTACATTTATTTATTTACTGGGTTGCTTGGTAATGACTATTTTTTTAAAATAATTTTTTCAGCAGCAATGACTTACAAAATAAAAGTACATGTTTAATTGGAAACTGCTTAATTTCTCATTCAAGCAAATGTATGGCAATCATAAAACTTATACATGTTTATTGGCATTTTTCAATATACTATTAGAACCACAAAGATAGCAATAATCTCATAAAACTCAGAAGGTACAAATCTGAGAAAAAAATAAACTGCTATTTCAAAAATTAATACTTTGTTACATTAAGAAAACTGTACCTGAAAACTACATTTTCACAGATTTAATATGTGAATTGCAAAAAAATGTGTAAGTTCATCATTTTGAGAAGCATTGCTTTTTGTTTATATCAAATTACTTTTTCAAAAAATTATGTTTATTTTTAATTCTAATTTTTTCTTCCCTTATGAAGTATGTATCAATAGTTGTTAATATGTTAGCTCCATTAGCAAGAGAAGAAATGTAAAAAGTTGAATAATACTATTTGTATATTTCATACAGAGAATTAGTTCTATAAATGGTTCCATTTTGCATTCAATTAATGGAACCAAAATAAAGCTTTGGAAGTTTATTCTGCAAGAAATAAATTGTTTGACAATATTGTGAATTTTTTTTTAATTCAGTCAAAAAGCTAAACATTGTTAATAACTTTCTTATTGGTGACAACATGAATCAACATTGGAGTGGGTTGCAAGCAATTTTACAAAAAAGTCAATAAAAAATTAAAAGAAATACATTTTTCAGAAAAGAACCAGAGATAATTATGGCTAACAAACTGATTAATGTATACAAATATGTTCCAGAATAATTATTCTGCTTGCTATTTTTAATGTTTACATAATAAATATAAAAAGGTTATTTTTCTGTTTTACTTCAAGTTATATAATCGTTTTCATTTTCAAAAACAAGAGAACTATTTTATAGGTACATTAACATAGTAAAAACTATTAGTAAATAGGCATATTAAATATTACATCATGTTATCTATTTTAGTACTTTTTATTCTAAAACAGTCTCCATTTGGACAATATAATTTATAGTCACCCTAACTTTACTAAATGTCATCAAATAGTTCTGTGGATTGATGAAATAAATTTATTTTTCCTTACATTTTTGTCAACACTTGGTATTATTATTTTAACAGTTACCAATCTAATGAATGAAAGATGGAACTTCATGTGGTTTTGATTTGTAACACCCTGATTACTAATGAGCTTAAGTATTTCATCATTTTTTTTTTTTTTGAGACAGAGTCTCACTCTTTTGCCCAGGCTAGAGTGAGTGCCCTGGCATCAGCCTAGCTCACAGCAACCTCAAACTCCTGGGCTCAAGCGACTCTCCTGCCTCAGCCTCCCGAGTAGCTGGGACTACAGGCATGCGCCACCATGCCCGGCTAATTTTTTCTATATATTTTTAGTTGTCCGATTAATTTCTTTCTATATTTAGTAGAGACGGGGTCTCGCTCTTGCTCAGGCTGGTTTCGAACTCCTGAGCTCAAACAATCCGCCCGCCTCGGCCTCCCAGAGTGCTAGGATTACAGGCGTGAGCCACCGCGCCCGGCTCATTTTTTTTATTGATCATTTGAGTTTCCTCTTTTCTGAAATGGATCTATCAATCTGTTCTCTATTTTTGCATTAGGTTAGATTGTCTATCTTTTTTTTCTTCTTTATTTCTAAGACTTTTTTTTGATATTTTTTGTATATTAGCATGTTTTACTTATATATTTTCATGGTGTTTATTTGGATTTTCATAGATCCCAAGATAATTTTTAGAAATTGTGATCTGAGAATTTTCAAAAAGCCAATCCAGAAGGCATTCTATGGCTATAATACAAGCTCCAAATGAATTAAAGAACTGTGCCACTTTAGCAAAATATATTTAAAGGTAGTCATTGAAAATCTCTAAGGTGCTAAATTTTATCCTTTTAATAAATGCTGCATTTGAATGGCTATTTCAACAAAATCCCCTACCTTTACAGTAAGAATCAAGATTAAATTTTAATTATCTAGCTTCTGGATGGTCTACTAAATATTTCACAATTTTTTTTGTTATGGTAATAATCACTAGCATATTGTTAAAAATGCAGATTTTTCAAGTCCCATTTCAAAATACTGAACCAGAATTTACAAGGAAAACACCTAGTAATACCTGGATTGCTAAACAACAACAACAAAAATGATCCAAGTTATTCTTTGGGGATATTTGGGAAACTCTACTTTGGCACACAAGAGAAAATTTAAAAAAGCAATGAAAAGCAAGTTAGAATCAGAAAGAAACAGCTTATACTTTTGCCCATCCCCTCCTTTTCAAATTACCTGCCTTCATTTTCTTTCTCATTCTCGATAAATACTGCTACAACTATCCAGCATTTCACAGCACAAGAAACCGGTTGGTTCGCAATTTAGCAAAAAGTAAGAAACCTACTTCTGAACATTTTCCTTAGGACCATACAATTTCTGGCTGCACACTTGTGTGTCAGTTATTGCCTGTTTCTTACTATGAAATAGCAATATTTAGCAAAAATATTTCACCACTGTGACAAAATTACCTTCTCCAAATATTCCACTGCATCTAAAATTATGTTGAAAATTTGGAAACTGACATTTTGAATTTCAAATATACATGGGAGATAGGAAAGCAGCTTGAGATGTCAGAGGCTATGATGAGAAGAGTTCTTACTCTTATTAACTTCTAAATTGTTTTGTATTAAAACAGATGTGCAGGTATCGGATGAACAGGTACGTCACTGAAGCATAACTGTAGTTAAAGTTGTAAAAGTTTTGGTGAGATTACACGTGGTAATGTCTCCACAGGAAACTTAGACCTTAGCTTAGCTGGGAGATGTTGAAGAAAACAGCATTTCTGATTCTTCACTATTCTCCAGCAAAGTCTTAAAGGGAAATAGCACAATATTGTAGAAAGAGGCAGTTTTGTTGTCAGGTATCAGACTTTAGTTAACTAAGTGTTTTGAGTCTCAAATTTCAGGTGAATGAAATGAGGTAAAAAAAATCTACTACCTGAGAGTGTAGTTAAAAAGATCACATAATAAAATAATGGGAATTGATTATATTTGCCTTAAACTTTTCCCTAAAAAAAAAAAAAACCCACCATTTAACTTAGTTATTAATACTTTGTATCACTTCACATAAGAATAGTAATTCAGATAGAGTATGGTACTTACTCCAGCTTTGACTTTGCAGAACTTCAGCTGTTCTGCAAAGAATCTCATATGACTTGTAAAAAAAAAAAATGGATAATTGTAGGTTATTTAGGAGCCAGTCTTTATTTACAAAGTCTACATAATTCCCAGGCAGGACACACAGCCTATTTTGAAGAGTTATATGTAAAGGATGAAGAATCACTGAGAAAAGTTTTCCTCATGGGTTAGTCCTCTAAATATCTAGCTTGAGATATTGGGTGTGTGGTGCTGCTAACTTCTGAGAGAGTGGAATGCCAGCAGGAGGAAACATGTTTTGAGGGGGGAAATAGAGAGTCT
This sequence comes from Propithecus coquereli, assembly GCF_000956105.1. Classification (NCBI taxonomy): domain Eukaryota; kingdom Metazoa; phylum Chordata; class Mammalia; order Primates; family Indriidae; genus Propithecus; species Propithecus coquereli. The sequence goes on along the minus strand of NW_012143856.1, from coordinate 13,187,515 downwards.
GGTTTTGATATATGGAGATGTAAGGTAGGCAGTTGGATATGCCAAGTCTGGAGGTCAGAGCAAAAATCTGGCCTGAAGATGTAAATTTGTTAATGGTCAGCATAAAAAGAGTTTTTAAAGCTTGAGAATGGCTAGAGCTAGAAAGAAAAGCAAAAAAGATCCATGACTAACATCTAAACAACTCAAACATCTAGAGATTTAGCAATGGAGTCAAGAAAATATATATCAAGTTCATGTTGAAATTAATGGCAAAAGACAAATTACTTCATAAGAGATATTCAAATGAGCTATTAGCTAATTTAGGAAAAAAATAAAATTTATAAAAAATCTTTGTTCAGGTATCCACATATTAAAAAAGAGAAACAACTCACATGATAGAGGTAAATATATAAAATTAAATTAATTTTCACTGGCAATATTATATAAGCAAATATGAAACAATCACTATAAATTAGATTAACAAGTAATATGTTTTCTGTTACTCCCTTGCTTTTCTTCTTGATTTGTGTAATTTTAACTCATCAAACAGTGACTTCTCTTAAACCAATTATTTTTTAACACTCTCCTTTTGTTTTTAATATGTGCAATATCAAATTTCTCAGTAGAGAAGAAATGTAGAATTTGGGCTACGATATTTAAAACACTTTTACTTCTTAGAGTTGAGCTTCTAGGATGTGGTTAATTTAGGGATTATCATCAGGCTTTGATTTTTTCAGATTTCTGTAATTACTTCTCCAAAATAACTGGTGTCTGACTGGTTATGACTATTTATGACTACAATAAAATTAAAATTATGCAAGCTTTTAAGAAAATTATGTATGAGTAAATTCAAAGCTCTTAAATTTGAGGCCTACTAATCATTGCTTTCATCTAAGTAAGTTCTCTATTCACTTTCCCCAGAATCTCAATCTTTTCTTCCTCTCAGACCGGAAATTACAACTAAGAACATTGTTAAGCTTGAGACTCTTAGCTATAGAAAGAGAGACTTCAGGAAAACATTAAAAAATAAATCATGTGGTGAATTCTCAACATGCAATTTTGTCAGAGAAAAATGATGAAATAGGTAAGTGACCTTTGACTCACCTTCTTCCTTCCAGGTGTCCTTAGTGTCTTTGCCTCGCCACCTTCCTCCCTTTCCTTTCCACCTAACATCTGGTCCAGAGAAGTATGGTTTGAGATATCAGCTCACTTTTTTTAATATTTATGGATGGGTGACATAGTATAGTATGCTTTCATGAGGATGCATTCTGTTGAAGAATGTTCCAATGCTGAAACCAAAGGAAAGAATCATTTGTGGAAGAATCCCAAAGCCCTTTGATAACTTTTCAAAAGCAATTCTTAGAAGCACTCTACATTTTAACTAGTATTTTTAAATTATAAATTTATAGAGGAAATGAAGAAAAAACTGGATAATGCCAAAGAGTATGTGATCCCAGATACCTAATTCTCCATTCTGAAGTATCACTTAATAAAATTTTGTTTAATTTCTTATAAATATATGTTAGATTCAAACATAATTTTTAAATTGTAATAGTATATACTATACATGCTCTTTTGTACCTAATTTATCTCTCCTAATATATTCTATCAATAAAAGGCAACTTCATTGTCTTTAATAGCACTAATGGCTATGGCATACCATTTTCTGGACGTACAATACTTTATTAAAGCAGTTCCTTCTTTCATGATGAATATTTATGCTATTTCAATGCTTTTTCTGTAACAAATAATAAAGCAATGCATCTTTGTACAGATATCTTTGTATACATACGTGAGTACATTTGAATATTTTAATTTTTATTATTCTTTGATGCACGGATCAGTAAGATTTATGAGAACTGCTTTATCGTGCTTTTTAAAAATTTTTCAAATGAATGAGGATTCAAAAAAGTTATTTATTATTGATTTCCAACATAATTGCTGGAGGTCAAAGAATGCCTGGATTTTATCACGCTGATTATTTGACATTAGTGGAGACTTGCTTATGTACTTGTATGTGACCCAGTGTAAAATAGTGTTAGTAAAGTTCTGTTTGTGCTTGAGAAGAAAGATATCCCAAGTTATTGTATTTGGAGATTGATATATGTCCATTAAAATATGTGTGTTTACTGAATTTTTCAAAACTTGGTTCTTTATTGATTTTTGTTACCTTGACCTAACAATCATTAAGAAATGTTAATTGAAATCACCCATTACAGGGGTTGTATTAGTCTGGTTTCTATATATATACGCCCACACATACATACAGAGAAAGAAAGAGAGACATTACAAGGAATTGTCTCACATAATCTTGACGGCTGACAAGTTCCAAGATGTATCGTCGGCAATTTGGAGACTCAGGGGAATTGAGAGTAGAGTGATAGTCTGAGTTCTACGACCTGAGAAGCTGGACAGCGGGTATAGTTTCAGTTGGAAGACTGGCAACCTTGAGCACCAGGAAAAGCCAGTTTCAGTTTGAGTCCAAAGGCAAGAACAAACCAAAGTCCTAGCTCAAAGACAGTCAGGCAGGGGAAATTTGCCCATATCTCAGGGACAGTGGTCACCCTTTTTGTTCTACTCTAGTCTTAAACTAGGTGAATAAGGCCCACCCACATTATGGAGAGCAATCTACTTTACTCAATCTAGCAACTCAAATGTTAATCTCATCCAGAAACACCCACATACACACAGCCAGAATAATGTTTGAACAAATATCTGGGCACCCAGTAATCCAGTCAAGTTGACCCATAAAATTAACCACCACAAAGATGTGTTTTAAAATATTTATCCCTGAACTTTTATTGATTTTTCTGTATACGTGTGTGGTTATTATATTAGGCTCACACAGTTTTAAATAACTATCTTCTTGGTGAAAGGAAGATTTTTCCATGATGGAATAGGCTTCTCAATCCCTAACAATGATTTTTTTGATATTAAAGCCTACTTTGTATAAAATTAATACAAATACACCACGTTTCTTTTGGTTAATATTTACCTAGTGATTTTCTTCTATTCTTTTAGTTTCATTTCTCATGTCTTGATGCATTAGGTTTTTCTCTTGTTAACAGTATTTAACTGAAATTTAATGAGTGAGTTATACCATTTATACTTACTGTGATTATTGATATGTTGGGACTTGTCTCTATCAATTAGCTTTGTTGATGAATACATTCCATTTATTACCTAATAAGATCAGTAGATTTCCCCCCAATTTTGTTTTTAATTATGTCCTTTTAATTGTGAAAATTTTCAGACATATCCCAAAGTATGGAGAATTATATTATAGATATCCATGTACATGTACTACAGGTATTGAAAAAAATGAGAAGCCACATGAGAAAGGGTATGATATCAGCAGACAACTACCTGGCTTCAAAATCTAGCTCTCTGTGAACTTGGGGAAGCTATTTAACCTTTTTTATACCTCAGTTGCCTGATCTGTAAAATGGAAACTATAATAATTCTATCTTATAGAATTTATCATCAGGATTAAATCAAGTAATATTTGTAAAGCATGCACAACAGTGACTGTTACATAATAAGTATTATATAGTTGTTTATTAAATATGCTATACTAATTAAATGTTATTTTGCCCTGCTGATTAAGTTCTCTTAAAAATAGAAAAAAAATAAATTCTATGGGAGCAGTGAAAACCTACCCCATCCCCCACCTCCATCCTTTTGTTTCTTTTTTCCTCTCCAAAGGTAACCATTATCCTGAAGATGGTATGTATTTTTCCCAAGTACATTTTTTATACAGTAAATATTTATCCATAAACAACATAAACTATTTGTTTGGGTACATTTAAAATGTACATAAACTATAACTTTATCACTACACTGATATTCATTGTTAGTATTAATTATTTACATGATTATTGCTAGCTTAGGCTTGTTTACCTTTTACCAGTTTCTTTGCTCATCTGACTTCTTGCATTCTTCCTTTTGTGTTGAATATCCTTTTTCTTGAAACACATCCTTTAAAAGTTCTTTCAGTAAAAAACTGAAGTGATTAAGTCCTTTCAGGTTTTAGATATTATAAAATTTCTTTATTTCATACTCTTGAATGATAGCTTTTTGATCTTACTTTTTTATCTCATCATTTTAAAAATATTATTTTACTTCCTTGTGTCTAGTTATTGCTTTTGAGAAATTTCTCACCAGGGTAAAGGTCATTCATTTATAGGAAATTTTTAGTTCTAGTTGTCTTTGAGATTTTTCTCTTTGTGTTTGATATCTGTTTAGATTTTTCTATTTTTGCTTTTGTTTTTGTTTTTCATCAGGTTTTTTGGTAGAAAAATTAAAGGGGGGGTGTGTGTGTGTATGAAAACAATTAAGATCTATTCTTTTAGCAAATTTCAAATATACAATATGGTATTGTTAACTATAGTCAACATAGGGGCATGTTTGCATGGGCTATCAGTGAAGTCTCTGGTCTCAACTTGGGCTGTATGTTATGAGTTTTCTTCTCTCCGGGTTTCTTAGTTTAGCCATTGTATGTCTTATTTCTCTCCAGCATTTTTTGATTTTCCTAAAAAACAATAGCTGGCTGAGCTCAGTGGCTCATGCCTATAATCCTACCACTCTGGGAGGCCGAGGCCGGAGGATCACATGAGGTCAGGAGTTTGAGACCAGCCTGAGCAGGATCAAGACCTTGTCTCTACCCAAAATAGAAGAAATTAGCCAGGCATGGTGGTATGCGCCTGTAGTCCCAGCTACTCAGGAGGCTGAGATAGGAAGATCACTTGAGCCCAGGAGTTTGAGATTGCAGTGAGCTATAATGATGCCACTGTACTCTACCCAGGGTGACAGAGCAAGACCCTGTCAAAAAAAAAAACAAAACAAAACAAACAAAAAAAACCCAATAGCTAGTTCCTGCAAGCACAGTTGCATACTATCCCTCATTCAGTCCCATGTTCTCTGCTACCCTGCAAAGTCCCACAAGACTTAGGGATTTAATGTACTCCAACTGACACACCAAGACTGGGCTGTTCCAGGGAAGGGGTATTCTTTAAACAGCTCAGGGAATTCTGCTTTCTTGAAAAGTACTTCACACTTTGCCTGATATCTACAAATGTGTATAACCGTGTACTCACTCTGAATGTTTTATATCACACCTACTGTCTAATTTTTACCACCCCTGGCAGCCTTATCTCATAGCCTATGGTTGAGGATCAGTGCCAGGACAAGCAGTGGCTTAGCTAGCACTCCCTACCCAATGTACTACGTATAAACTCAATGTAAACCGTATGCTTACAATGCAAATAGAGCTTTAAGACATGTTCCTTAGCATTTTATGTATGTCCGTTTAAGTTAAGCCCTTACAAATTTTCCCAACACTGTCCAGACTTATTTCCTACTTCTGTTGAAAATGATTTTATTTCTTTTTTTTTTTTAGTTCTTGCTCTGTTTTATTTTATTGTTTTAGAAAGAACAAGACTGAAATATTTTTTATGTAATGTTTACATAGAAATAACCCTCTAAGTCAATCAAAGTGTGTGTGTGTGTGTGTGTGTGTGTGTAGAAATATTTAATATTTGGTTTATTCGTTCCCTTTTATTACTTTGACACAAAATCAACAGGTTACACTTGTATTCTTTTTCAATGATTACAAGCATAGGTGTGCTTATGGAGTGTGTGATGTTAAAAATTAAAACAAGTTATGTTCTTTATAAAACTATCAATTTGTTTTTGTGAAATTAAGGATAATTTCAGAATATCTTTAAATCAATTTAAAGACATTTAACTGCTTTTTAATTAAATTAAGTACCTTTTTCTGTCTTGATAGTACTGAATCCTGCTCCCTGCCATTTTCTCAGAGAAAATTAGTAGCACAATATCAGCTTTACCAGCTCAAAAGTTTCAGTGTGTTACTTCTGCTTGATCTCAAAGTCTTAACTCATTTTATTGGTATACTTTACTGTCTTTGTTTCAACTAAATTTATTAAGATTTCAAAACAGTGGGGTTTAATAAGTTAATTATCACTTAATTCTCTGGTAGAACTACTCCTACTCATTTAAGAAACGATATCATTTCCAGGCCTTAAGTTTCAAATCAAAGAGAAACAAAGCCAGACTGAATTCTTCACTGCTTTCTCTTGGCCACCTCACATTTTGGTCCAATCAAGAACACGTTAAGGCCAATACTTCAGGTCAGAATAAACACAAGGCATGGTACAATTGGGCTGCTATTTTAAAACCAGAAAGGAAGACCAAAGGAACTACAAAAAGCTGAGATAACTGAAAACTTGTCATCAGTAGCAACTCCATTCTTGTATCATTCCATTATATCAGAAAGCCAACACTTGTGCTATGCACAAAATTCAAAATAGAATGGATCTCTGTTATCTATGCATTGTTCCCAGGTTTTGGCTCCAACTTACTCAACCAGATCCAATTTGTACCCTATAGTATAACCCGACCATGTTTCTGCAGCTTCTTAATTATGGTTCAATTTTCTATTTATGGTTTTAATTCTTCAGACACTTCTAGATAGTCTTATTGATCACAATTCATTCTGAGCCCCTTGATTTGCTATTCCTAGAATCCAGTCTTTTTGCTGAAACTCTGTCTCTTAGGAAAAACCCCTATGGCTGGCATCTCCTTATGTTTTTCTCTAGCACCAAGGTTGATGTTGGGCCATCAATTTTGTCTTTATAATCACATATAACCTGTTATTTGAACCCAGTTACCCATCAAAAACTTGCAAACACTCCCATATGTCATCATTCAACTTCTCTTCCCATTCTCCTAATTCACTTTCTTGTCTTCTAAAAGCTTTTCCAATCGGACCTTGCTAGACGCTTCTCCCGTTCTAGCAGGAAGCTTCATTTAAAGGTGTAGATGAGACTCCTTTTTTAACTGCTGTAATTGATCTAATCAAAACTTCATTAAACTTTAGAAAATTACAACTGAATGCATTACCTTGGTATCGTTAAAACTACTTTCATTATTGTCAAAATAAATCTTGAGGTGGAGGTGGGGAGAAGAGTGCTTTTCCAAAGAGTATCATTACTTTGTTTTTTTTTTTTTTTTTAAAAAAAAGCATTTTGGGGGAGGTGGTAGAAGAAAGGGAATAACTGGTTCTTCAACAAAAAATGAGTAAAACAAACCAACGTTACTTAAACATACAATTATAAGAACTCCTGAAGAACATGTACGCTGACTTTAAACTACAGTATTGCTTCACGTAACTCCTCTCTCTGATAGCATAGTTTTTTTAACCCAAAGAAGACCACCCTTCTGTCAGATGGGTCCCTGTATTCTACAAGACACTTCAGAGATTGGTGATTTTGCATCAGCAGTTTACAGTAACTAGAAAAGAATTATTGCTTCCTTAACTTTGTGGCTCTATCTGTTGACAGAAAAAATAGCTAAAAAAATCAAAGCCAGATGGCTCTAGAGGAAATGCCTCTAATGTTAGGCTGTTGTTAAGACACCCCGGGGGGAGCTCTTTTATGGCTGGTCACTATGGCCCTGCTTTCCTGGCCCATCTGCTCCCTAGATCTTGTGTAAGAGCTCTCATGGCCTCTGTTAACTTTAACTGAACAGCAAGGTATCTTCTTCTGTCTCCCTAGTGCCTAATTAAAAAAAAAAAAAAAAAAAAACCTTTGGAGCATAAATGAGGAAAGAACAGAAAATCTATAGGCTCATAGACTAATAATTCCTCAGCTAATAGAGAAGAGAAAAATTTGAGACAAATTGATACATTATTTTTAAATCATCAGAACTGTCTTCTATTTCTTTACAAGAAGTGACCTGTTGGAAATGAGAAACCTATAAAAGTTGTGAAAATTAATTTCCTTCTTCAAGAACCTCCAAGAATCATCCTTTATAATTTTACTTAGCCACTTGCATGAGAGTGATAGGGCATGAGAGTGACAGTCTATATATGATCCACAGATTCCTTCATTTCAATGAGGTTAACAGACAGCCTTGTTAAGAAAATGATCCTGTCTGGTGAATCCAGTGGCATATTGGTGGACCAGCTCTCTGAGGTGGAGGAAGCCCTGATTTAACTTATGTCCTGTTTAAACCTATCAAGGGTTTAAGAAGAAGCTTGTGAAATTCCTAAATAATTAAAATTTGGCTCTCAGAGCCTCATTTTAGTGAGCTCCAGCTAACCTCTGAACATGTTGCAAAGAACTGGCACAGTTATGGATTATAGCAGGCCCGTTTTTGAGATAGAATGAATTTCTTGCAAAACCATAATGGAAAGGGATCTAATACATACAAAAAGCATGACATTCCCTGAAATGGTCTTACAAACACATACAAAAAAGGGGTTTAGTTCAAAAGATTTTTACTGCTTTTCATAAACTAGTAAGAACATTGTTGAATTGTTATATAGGAATTTTTCAATATAATTTCGGTATTTGAGATAGCTTAAAAGACTGTTTCAAAATTAGAACACAGGGATACAAGGTAAAAATGCGCTAAATTGTACTAATGTACAGTAATAACCATTATACTTGGAAACTAGGTTTTCTCAACATTTAAATAGTTCTCTGTCCCTGCAAATTTAGTTCTTGATCATATTGATGATGTTCCTACTTGTAATGGACTTAAGAATAAATGGGTAGATAGCTAGGCACATTTGGAGCTATCGGCATTAGATTGATTGCCAAAAGAAATGCCAGAATTGACAAGACATGCAAACCATGAAGCACCTGAAAGTTCTCAGAACAGAGAGGTCTAATTCTAGAGGTTATGGGTTTGCCAAATTCCATGAAAATTATCCTCCATGTGTTAGTAAGCAAAACAAAAACAAAAACGAGGGTAGTATTTTCAATGCTATCATGTTGTATTAACAAATCTAAGACCTTCTCTAGAGTACAACTCATATTAAAAATAATTGAAATGGGATTAAATAATTAATAAGCAGTGGGTAGATTTTACTTGCTCATGTCATTTCTCATCTTCCTCTGATTTAAAAGGTGTTTATTTTATCATTTGAAGATATATCATATCATCAGAA
>NW_012143856.1:13158502-13177758 GCF_000956105.1 Propithecus coquereli | reverse complement strand
CAATTATAGTCACTTGGATGTGTTTGATAGAGTTAAATACACAATGTTTGTAATACAGTATGGAGAGTCATGTTTCCTGTTTCATGGAAAAGTGATACACACCATATTAAACACTTGTGTAACTGATCCATGAGTATACAAATAGAGTAAGTAAAACTAGTATCTATCTTGGACAACTTCTACTTTTGCCAGAGGCAATATTAATGAGGCAGTACATCTCCCTCCTCTCCCAAATCTTGTGGTTCTACTTCATTTGGAATAAATTATAGCAGAATTTTAAAGTTACTGTGACTCCTAGGAGGATTTCTAATTTGGGATTCTTGGAGACCAGGTTTCTGTTCTTCCTACGAATTACTGAGATGATTATTTGGCGGGAAGTCATTTATTAATATTTAGTGGCAATATGTGCTGAATGGTTGTGTAAAGTAAAACTAATAAAACATTGAGGATGAAAAGTATTCGAAAAAGGAAGATTGTCAAAAAGTGTCTGTTTTTAACAAGGGTAATAGAAACTAGCATGTGCATATATCTAAGGCAATAACATACAGAACTTCTTTGTGGTTTCACAGGAATAGGTGGCAACCCAATCTCAGCATGATAGCAATTATGTATAAAGAATAATGCATTCTCAACTTCAGTGTGATAGTGTTTATATTTTTAGGTACAGTGTGATTTTTAACTTTGGTTGGTAATTAAAATTAAGGTAGGTGCATGAATAATTCATGGTGAATGAAAATGGCTTATATATAAAAATGGCATTACTAGTCAGGTATTTAGAAATTAAAAATTTGTTCTGTACTTCCAGATATTCATTACCTCCAATGAAAAGTGTTAAAGAGCACACTTTTTAAAGCAAATGTAAGTCTAACTCTTGAAACATTTCAGTGTGATTCGAATTCTTTAATTCATTTACTTCTAGAGGCTTCTAATGGAGAAATCGTTATTGACACCCAGATCAAAATGGAATTCTGAGATAATTTGATTTATGCCAACATTAAGAAGAATTTTGGAAGATATTTGTAGCTATTTTGATGTCCATTAATCAGTTTTAACTGAGGGTAACTTCGTATTTCTTTGTAACATTAAAGAATCTTTGAGTTAAATTTTCAATCTTGAATATAGTGGATTTAGCCATTTAGCGTAAGTATAGCTATATTTAAGGTAGTTTTGTTAGTTGAAATATAAAATTTAAAGCAGAAGATATGCTGCCAAGGCTCATCATTTTATAGTTACCTTGTGAAAGATCATAGAGTACTGTAGGCAAATCGAGGATTCTTCCCATGTGTCCTGATTCTACCTGCCAGGTCTTCCTCCAAAACCTGACTTCCTCACTGCATTTCATGTTTAAGTGGAGGGCTGTTCTTGCTACAAGCAACAAGAGCCTACCTGCAGCCCCTGCAAAACATTAATCGTATAATCTTATTTAGTATCCTTGTATCACATGATCCTACTAATCCTGCTAAGCATAGTTTAGTGTCTGAAATCCTCTTGAATGAGGCCTTTGTTAATAATTTTCCATGGTAACTTACTTGATCTCGGATCTGGGAAATATATTCCTCTCATTTGGGATATTTAGTTCTGTAAATCTATGATGTGTTGACTAATTCCTGGCTCATTAGCTATAGTGAACTATGCACAACATCTAAAAAAATTAATAAGGCTTAAGAATATTCTCTTGCCTGCATATCATATATCATGATTTAAATAACACTAAGCCTATTTATAAAAATGAGACTATAATAACACTATTAAATACATAAATTTAATTTCCTATTTATTATTAAAAGGAACCCTAAAAAGGTACAACACAGATTGTTACAATGTATATCTTTATTAAAATAGAAAGAAATTTTTGAGTCACAAGATAGAAAAATGTCAAAATTTGTCATATGGAAATAGTATCATAGTATTATATTGATCTTTCAGATAATTGTTTTTGGTAACTGAGATACAAAATTCCCCATAAGCCAGTAATGAATTGTGACAATATGAAAAAAATCTTAAGTTCACAAAAAAAATCCCTTGCATTTCACCAGAAATAATCTCTACTACTTTATGTTGATTAATTCTCCAATTTTTCAGTTTATTTAAATTATAATATTAGATACCAAATTAGTCATGGAAAATATTTAGTTCAAAATTAAACAAAGCTTATTTCCTCTGGTAAAATAAGTTGTGTTATAAACTTATTTTCGAATCAGTTGTTTGGAAACTGTACTAGAGTTTCCCATAATAATAATGCCACAAGTACTAGTAATGTATATAGCAATCTTTGTAATTGCATAATCCATGTCTAATAAACTTCGACAGCCAAGACCTGACTCACTTTGACCCTATCAAATAAGTTGATAGAGAGTTGGAAGAGTGGAAGAAAACAGTCAATGGAGGTGGGAAGATCTGGAAACTAAATACCTCTAAAATCAGAAACAAGGGAAAGCTCTTAGAGTGCGGATTTCTGGAAGAAAGGTAAAATTCACAAGTGACTTGTAATCTTTATGTTCACAGAATAAAGACTATCAGCTCATTATATAAAATTACAGTAGTAGTTCTGTTGTTTAGCAAATATTCACACTTTTCATTAGCAGAATTATACTTACCTGTTCCTTAACTTTCAGTAGGGCCCAATAAGATGTTTTACACATGCGACACAAAGAAGGTTTTAAAATGTGTTTGGCAACTGAACTTATCTTCTTATCTTTCTGGTTTCTTCACGAGAAGAAAATAATTTTGTTAGCTGTTTGTTTAAAGAAGACATATTGGAGCAGATTAAGATAAAACCAAGTCCACCTAAACCCAGTTTAGAAGAGTCAAACCCCAGTTTATCTGTGGTTGCAAAGGCAAAAAATACATGCTTACTGTAAAGTGCCATCAAGCTCTGGGATGGGTGATTATGTAGCATTATTGTGGCATTAGCCTACTGATATAATTTTTAACTCAACAATTAAATTAGTTATGCCAAATAAAATAATTGGTGCAGAAAGCATAAGCCTATATAGAAGAATTCGTAGTAACTAACATTAACAAGAACAGTGACGATGATGTTGGTAGCAACTACAATGAAAACTGAAGTTTTTTCTTGTCTTGTCTCATTTTATATAAAAGACACAATTTACATTGTGAATTGGAATGCCTAAAACTTTAGCATTGCTCATTTGAAAAAGCCATATTTGCATATAAATTGGACCATGCATTTCCCACTCAAATTACTTAAGCCATTTCTTTATGAGATTGAGCTACTTCCACATGTAGACGTGGGAATAAACTCTGTCCTACTATGAAAAGATTTGGTTTTCTGAATGAAATAGAAATGACAACAAAGACAGACCTCCTCAACATTGATACCTTTGTGAAACTGTTATCAATGTTATGGTCTTTATAATTTTGGTTGGGCAGTCCTTACCTTTTCAAAACAGGAGAATATCTATCCTTGATACATCGTTTCACCAGCATATAACATTATTTTTTAAGTTTTATAAGAGGATAGAGGTAATTCCATCTATTTATCCTCTCCTGAGGGAGGAAAAAGAGACAAAGTGAGAGGAAAAAGGAAAGAGAGGGCGAGAGAGAGAGAAAGAAAGAAAGAAAGAAAGAAAGAAAGAAAGAAAGAAAGAAAGAAAGAAAGAAAGAAAAGAAAAAAGAAAAGAAATAGAGACAAGACAATAAATGATGGATTTTACCTAGAGTTACAGAATCTTCAATGACAAGGGATTATTTCTGCATCTTAAAATACAATATAATTTACTGGTGAGGTGGAAGGAAGAGATTTAGTCATGTCCTAAGCAGAGGAAAAAGAATGTTCAGAATTATGGGTTTCTGTGTCCCACCGAAAAATGGAGAAAACAAGATAAAATTAGAGCATAGATTTCAGTATGAGTGTACCAAGCAAGAGGCATAGGACTGTGGGGGTGGGGAATGAGAAGGGTCACTGGTGATGAAAGATTAAAGTGGAAATACAGAATAAGTATCTTGTAATTAGGCATTTATCAATGAATGTATAGTTTTTAGAGAGGCAAGTGAAATTTGATTGCATCTGGTTTTAGACACAAAATGTTTGTGTTAGTATGGAAAAAAGATAACAGTGGGGAGAACACAGAGACCAGGTATGGAAACAGAGACCTGTTAAAAAATAAGAAACTTCCATCTTAATTGCATTATCTTGAATGACAAAGGGGACACAAGCTATCAAAATCTATGGGCATCAGGAAAAGCATTTCTCAGGAAAAAATTCAAAGCCTTAAATGCCTACATGAGACAGACAGAAAGATCACAAATTAACAACTAATGTCACATCTCAAAGAAGTAGAAAAGGAAGAGCAAACCAATCCCAAAGCCAGCAGAAGAAAAGAAATAATGAAGGTCTGAGCAGAACTAAAGGAAATGGAAAACAAACAAAAAATACAGAAGATAGACAAAACAAAAAGTTGGTGCTTTGAAAAGACAAACAAAATTGACAGACTCCTTGCTAGATTAACCAGGAACAGAAAAGAAAGGACCTAAATAAGCTCCATCAGAAATGAAAAAGAAGACATCACAACTGATACTACAGAAATAAAAAACAGCATCCATGAATAATATGAAAATCTCTATTTACATGAACTATAAAACATAGAGGAAATGGACAAATTCCAGGAAACATACAACCTCCTGAGATTCAGTCAGGAAGAAATAGAACTCCTGAAAAGACCAATAATGAGCAGTAATAAAAAATCTTCCATCAAAAAAAAAGCTGAGGCCAGATGGATTCACAGCCGAATTCTACCAGACATACAAAGAAGAGCTTGTAGCCATACCACAGAAATTATTCCATAATACTGAGAGGGAGGGAATTTTCCCCAACTCATTCTGTGAAACCTGGATCACCTTGATACCAAAGCCAGGAAAGGGCACAAAAACAAAAAAAAGAAAACTACAGACCAATATCCCTTATGAATATAGATGCAAAAATTCTCAATAAAATACTAGCAAACCAAATACAGCAGCCCACCAAAATAATAATAATAATAATAATAATAATAATAATAATCCACCAGGACCAAGTGGGCTTCATTCTAGGGATACAAAGATCATTCAACATATGCAAATATATAAATGTAATTCACCACATAAACAGAAGCAAAAACAAAGACCATATGATCATCTCAATAGATGCAGAAGAAGCATTTGACAAAATTTAGCACCCTTTCATGATAAAAACCCTCAAAAAACTAGGCATAGAGGAAAAGGCACAGAACGACCATATCTCAAAATTATAAAAGCCATATATGACAAACCCACAGTCAGCATTATACTGAATGGGGAAAAGCTGAAATCATTCTACTCAGAACTGGAACAAGACAAGGATACCCACTGCCACCTCTTCAATTTAACATAGTGCTGGAAGTGCTAGCCAGAGCAATCAGGCAAGAGAAAAAAATTATGGGTGTCCAAATCAAGAAAGAGGAGGTCAAACTACTGCTTTTTGCTGGTGATATAATCTTATATCTAGAAAACCCCAAAGATTCCACCAGGAACTGATAATTAAATTCAACGAACTCTCAGGTTACAAAATCAATGTGGACAAATCAGTAATATTTCTTTAAAACAATGAAAGTCAAGCTGAGAGTCAAATCAAAGACTCAATACCATTCACAATAGCTATAAAGAAAATAAAAGACCTAGGAATATACTTAACCATGGAGATGAAAAATCTCTACAAGAATAACTATGAAACACCGAGAAAAGAAATTGCAGAGGAAACAAACAAGGAGAAAAAGATATCATGCTCACGGATTGGCAGAATCAACATTGTCAAAATGTACATACCACCCAAAGTGATTTACAGATTGAATGTAATCCCCACCAAAATAGCAATGACATACTTCACAGATCTAGAAGAACTAATTCTACAGTTTGGTTGGAACCAGAGACAAGCCTGAATAGCCAAAGCAATCTTAAGCAAAAAGAACAAATCTGGAGGCATCGTATTATCAGACTTCAAACTATACTACAAGGCTGTAGTAACCAAAACATCATGGTATTGGCACAAAAATAGAGACATAGACAAATGGAATAGAACAGAGAACCCAGATATAAAGCCACCTACTGATAGCCAACTGATCTTTGATAAAGCAGACAAGAACATACACTGAGGAAAAGAAGCCCTATTAATAAATGGTGCTGAGAGAATTGGATAGCCACATACAGAAGAATGAAACAGGATACCTAACTCTCACCACTCACAAAAAATTAATTCAAGATATATAAAAGACTTAAATGTAAGGCATGAAACCATAAGAATTCTACAGGAAAAATGTAGGAAATACTCTTCTATATATCTGCCTAGGCAAAGAATTTGTGAACAAGATCTCAATGGCAATAACAGCAACAACAATAATAAATGAATGGCATTTGATTAAACTAAAAAGTTTCTGCACAGCTAAGGAAATAATCAACAGAACAAATAGATAACCAACAGAATGGGAGAAGATATTAGCAAGCTATACATCCAATAAAGGGCAAATAACCAGAATCTACAAAGAACTTAAGCAAATCAGCAAACAAACAAAAACCAATTAAAAAGTGGGCAAAAGACACAAACAGAAGCTTTTCAAAATAAGATAGACAAATGGCCAATAAACATATGAAAAATGCTCAACATCACTGATCATCAGGGAAATGAAAATTAAAACCACAATGAGATATCACCTTACCCCAGTTGGAATGGCTTTTATTAAAAAGTCCAAAAACTCTGGATGCAGAAAAAAAGGAATGCTTATACTCTGTTGGTGAGACTGCAAATTAGTACAGTCTCTATGGAAAACAGTTTGGGGATTCCTCAAAGTACTAAAAGTAGACCTACCATTCAATCTAGCAATCCCACTACTGGGTATCTATCCAAAGGAAAAGAAGTCTTTCTACCAAAAAGACACCTGCACTGAAATGTTTATAGCAGCACAATTCACAATTACAAAGATGTGGAATCAACCCAAATGCCCATCAATTCATGAGTGGGTTAATAAAACATGGTATCTGTATACCGTGGAGTACTACTCAGCCTCAAAAAAGATAAATCGATGCCTTTTGCCACAATTCGAATGGAACTGGAGACTATTCTCCTAAGCAAAATATTTAAAGAATGGAAAAACAAACACCATATGTACTTATTATTAAATTGGATCTAACTGATGAGTACACATGTGCACAGAGGGGAAGTAAAACTCAGTGGAAATCAAGCGGGGGGTGGGGGTTGAGACAGAGGGGAGAGGCAAAAATCTATTTAATGGATACAATGAACACTATTGAGTGATGGACACAATTATAGCTGTGACTCAAGCATTACAAAAGTGATCCATGTAACCAAAAACATTTATATCCCCTTAATATTTTGAAGTAAATTAAAGAAAGAAAGAAAAGAAAAAAAAAGAAAAGAAGAGACATTTTAATATTTCAGGGGAGATATGGAACTTTGAAACTCAAGTTGAAGCTGCGAGGATGAAGAAGATGGATGAATTTGAGACATCCCAGAAGACAATGGAATTTTTTTCTTTTTTTTCTGAGACAGTCTCGTTCTGTCACCTGGGCTATAGTACCATGGTGTCAGCCTAGCTCACAGCAACCTCAAACACCAAGAACCAGGGCTCAAGTGATCCTCCTGCCTCAGCCTCCTGAGTATCTGTGACTCCAGGCCCCACACCCGGCTAGTAGAGACAGATCTCATTCTTGCTCAGGCTAGTCTTGAACTACTGATCTGCAGGGATCTTCCCGCCACAGCCTCCCAGAGTGCTAGGATTACAGGCACGAACCACTGCACCTAGCCAAACACAATGGAAATTTTAGGACTTAGTAGCTTCAAGGTTTAGCCTGCTCCCCTTTCTGTGGTCTCCACTCCAATTTTAATATCTAAGCTCAGATTCCTGCCGTGTGTGTGTGATCCTCCAATACCCTAATGAAAAAGAAAAATGTGGTAATCAAGTCTGAGAGGGGCTAAAGTTAATTTTTTATTTTATAAGCATTTTGCAATCCTGGTTCCACTAGACCTTATTTAACTTACAAACAATTTTTGAAAGTGTTGACAACAAAAATGTTGAGAAGCAAATAGATGCCAATTTCCCATGAATTTGCTCCATCCATTGGCATAAGCTCAAGAGATTTTACTTAAAAGTACTGTTAGCTGATTCATTATTGAATATAATTAAAGAAATAAATTGCATCTTTTAAAAATGTAAAATTAACTTAGTATAGACTTTTCTATTTTAATTCAGACTGTTTCTCAACTCAAATTTTTCATACTGAAGACAATGCAATATAGAAAGTTGTATTATTGTTCACCAATTAATAGGTATGGAAGATACACCTCAGAAGGAAAAGTACTACATCTTACCAAGTATAGTTCTGAGAGTGCTTTATTATTGCATTGTTAATCATATGCAAATATGTATTACAACTGTTGATACATTCATCTTCATAATGTCTTTTCAGCTTGTTAAAGTGAAGTTTAAGAAGCTCCTGGAGGAGTAATAGGCTGCATATAATGGACTAGGGAGTAAAAACTTTGATTCTATATGCTTAATTAGTTTCTAATGTCTCTGTAATCTCATCATGAGTCTCTAACAGAAAATAATATTGACCATACACATGGCACAAGTGGGTGCTGGTGTTTTAGATCATTCTCAAGAGGCTCACTAAATTATTTACTAAGCCTAATATATGACTAATTCAAATTAAACTTCACCTCCAGTGTAATTGTAAATTCAATGAGTAAATAGTGCCCTACGAACATCATAGGCTTATTGTTAGAATTAAATGAAATGAAGAGCCTGGCACAATGTCTCTGAGGAAATAATCTGACACCTTACCCCGCTCCATTTAAGGAATAAGGGTTCACATTATACTTCATATCAGGGAAAGAGAAAACATACTTTGCCCCCTAAGATAAACAACAATGATGACAACAGAAACCAAACTCATTCTATCTAGCTCTAGTCCACAAATTAAACCAAACCTTGAACTTTTCTTGTGTATGACTGACTTCCTAACAAAAATAACTTTATCTTGGCCTTTACAATGTTGCTGTTTAGAGATAGGTGACAAGCTGCTCATTTGATAATCATTTAAGAAAGTTATCAATTTTCTATCATGAACAATCACTGTAAATTTGATAAATTAAACATCTAGTCTCTCCTTAATTTTAGGAGAAATTTCTGCTAAAACCTGTACTCCAATGAAAACTTTTCTGAAAATGAATATGTTTTCTTTTCCGAATGATTTTGTCTCTGAGTCTACCTTTTACACTTGATCTTTAGGAAGTCCTCAATAAATTGTTGTTATTATTACTGCTGTTATTATTATGACAGTCATTTTTATAGTATATAAATATACATAGATTCACAAATATATTCTCTATGAAGACCTTTTAAGCTGCGAGTATTCTGTTGGCCTTACCAGAACTATGAAACATTCCATAAAAAGTGACTTCAATTACTCTTTTTATGTAAAGCAGCAATGTGTTTCCGCAAAGGTTCCACTGAGCATGTATTCTTATGTCTACTCCATCAATGCATGTGAAGGAATACTGTTATTACATAAAACCACACTCAGCTGAAACGCTGGGGAAATATTCCTGAGAATTTTGTATATCTGTCTGTCATTTATTGCATATTTATTCACCAAGCATTCTGTGTAAGTAAAAAGTACAAATTGTGTCAACCAGTCTTAATGGACTGTTCTTATAGCAGAGACTGACCACTCACAATATGTAAGACCTTCTGGTCTGGACATATTGTTTTCTGTAGATATACTGACCACTTTAAACACCTTGATGATTCTTGATGCAGTCAGGTAGCCCAGACCAACCATACCAGATAAGATGTAATGACTGACCCATATGAGTTACCCTGGAAACTGAAAACTCTAAAAAACAAACCAATCTTTACAGAAAGACTATTCCAACTGCAGCCCAGGAGAATCTGGTCGGCCCTATGTTCTTGCAGGGATGAGGGAGGTAGCTAAGTAGAGATTTCAAATAATCTCTAAGTGAAATAAATTCTTTTATATATATAGAAAATGTGTATGCTTTCTCAAGGTTAGGTTGGGCATGGTTTCATATAATCAATTCCAATGAACACTCATATACCACTGATGTGGTGAAAACTATGCCTGTTAACTTATCAATGCTGTCTCTAGCTAATGAAGGATAAGTAATAATTGTTTTTAAATTTTCATGTATGTCTCTTAGTGCTTATTTATTTTATCTTTAAAAAAAATTCAATCAGCAAATGTTTATAATGAATACTATTAATGTGTCCCCCCTTTAGAACTGCATACAGAGAAAACTACATGTAAGAAATGTCTTTGGTAGTAAGTCTTTCATAAGGACAAATTTGGACAGAAATGATTTATATTGTCTAAAACTTATATTTAGTAAAAATAACACTACCCTCCTAATAATTTTATCATTGAACTAATTAATTATTATATCTGAGATTAACGAGATTTTTTTGCAATGAATTATTTGAATAAATAAAATTCATTAATATTTTAGTAGTAACAATTAAGAACTGTTAAAATGGTATACATTTTGCTGAGTACTACAAATTTTCTAAATATTCATATTCATTCATCATAATGTTCAAAAACAGTTTGTTGAGCATGTACTGCACGCTTGGAACTCAGAGATCAATATGTTGATGGACAATATATGAAAATTTTCTTCTCTGACATAAAATATGTAATCCACTTTCAAAAACAAGCTGCACTGAATTGTGAAATACAAGCATCATATGAAAACATTTTTAATGGTTCTCTAAACTCTCCTTAAACTGTCATTCAAATCTCTTAATAATCTAACATTCATAATTTTTATCCTATCCATTGTTTTCTACTTTACTTTGAAACCAAATATTTTATTTCACAATTTACACAATATTTTATACTCCTCCACATTAACTTATTCATGCCAGAGGAAGTAAACTTGTATAAAAAAAAGATGCAGAAAGTCACAGAAAAAGTGGGTCAGGAGCTGAATCCTGAAAGGAGAATGGAACTCCAACCAATTGCAAAAATGTCTTGACTGTCAGGCAAAGGAGCTTGGAACTGATTTGATGGACACCTTAGAACCTCGATATTTTCTCTTTCGGTCTTGCTTTCTTTGTGAAAGCGATTTCTCAGTTTTCAGGTGTGGGGATCTTGGTTACTTTGTTACTTTGGTTCAGAAGTCATTCTTAAATTAAAAAGGAGGTTGAATCTAGCACTTAGTAGATGGAATATGAACAAGAAACAGCAAGGGCTGTTTATTTTCCACTTTTGTAGAGCTAAGTGAAAAACTTCAGTTTTAAGAAATTCTCTTTTTTCCTTAGGCCAAAATTCAGCGCTAAGCTTTAGAGGTAAGTAGAAAATCAGCATCACCTCCCCTCTTGCTACAAACAAAAGAAAACAAACCTTGTAGCCAGGACAGCAGGAACCTGGCTTTGTAAAATTGTAATCAAAGCTGCTCTGTTGATCAGCCAGCAATGGATCTCAAGTGGTAATCTGGGAGCATGCCACCACCATGATGCTTTCAATCCTAGTTAGCAAATACCCCCTTCTAAGATGAAATCTGTCTCCTATGAGTAACCATCAGGGCCATAAGGTCGATAAACCCATGAAAGCATGTTTTCTTATCCAAATCCCATCATAATTTAGACACATTTTAGAAACAAATGCTGCTTAACACTACCAACTTTTTAACTAAATACAAATAGGTATAGCTATAGGTTCAAAAGTTATATGTGTTCTTGGATATGTATACCAATACAAAATATATCATGGTATGCTATTCATCTTTTGAAAGGTAAAATGAATATACAATTACAGAACTCTACAATTAATTATTTGGAGGTATACAGAGAAATACAGAGACATACAACTAAACTTTCTGGCAAGAATATGAAGAAATGACAAAAATGTGAAGAAAAAAATAAACTGTAGCAATATATTAATAATAAGGGTCATATTTGCTTTATTTTTCATCTTTCTAAAAAACCAATAAGTTACCATTTGAGTATCTGAAAATGTGATACTAATTTCCCTAATTATGTAGTACTTCAAATTTTCTTCCAAGGTTTTCACAGAATTTAATGTAGCTACAGTTAAACTTAGCTGAGGAAAACTGTTTTAAGTGAAAATTTATTTAGCAAATATTACTTTGGAATTTAGGGCGATTTTTTATTATAATCTATTTAATCACATTAAAAATTTGAAATTTTTAATAATGAAAATTTCTATAAAAGAAGCATCTCAAGTATATCTTACATACAAAATGCTACTACTTTTCTCCTCCCTCTCAAAGAAATAAAATTCAATCATGACAATCAAAGACTTTTTAAATATATACTCTTGGGAATTACATAAAAATTTAAGGAAAATAACTAAATTTCTATATTTAAAAAGTTATTAGTTTTATTATATATATAGGAGACATTGAAAAAGTAGTCTTTACTGTTTTTACCTTTCCTTTTATGTGATGGAGTTTAAAAAGATGAAAGAGAAGCTTTTGTGTTTACATCTGGAGCATAAAAGCAGCTCAGTATGAGAAAAGGACATTCCATGAAATACTATGTCAGAAACTTTCTCGGTTAGAATTCCAGAAATAGCAAGATGTTAAATAGATAATTAAAATGTCTTCAAGGTTTAAACCATAGGGACTTAGGGTTTTAATCATGTAGTGTATATTCATCAGAAGTTTTTACTTTTATCTTGATCAGATTTTTGATGCCGTCTTTGGGGGAAGAAAAACCAAGCTCTGTGCTTCTGAAATTCTTTGGTTTGATAGGATCTGATATTAGCATGCTTAACTCAAAATAGCTATCGTTTTATTAGATGGCTGGCAGAAGCCTTCAGCAATGCTGTCTTGCAGAAACATAATGGACTTCTCCATTTCTGATGAAATTGGAAAGCTGTGGGAACTTCTGTGTCATGGCATAAGAATTGTGTTACCCATGGTGTAAAATTTTTTTTTTCAGCGAAGGAGTCAAACAGAAGGTTGTAATCACAACTTTAATGTAAACAGTTTTTATCCAAATATTTTTAATGTAATGCAAATATAAGATTGTAAGTTTGGCAATAAGGTATTTATTGGATCAAAGAGGAAATATCTAAATATGTATTGGAACATTTATATCATTAAAGATGTACAGCTTAGAAATTCACCCATTTCTGTCTCCTGGCATATGTAGCATTATATTTTTTTCTACTTCACTCTCTACATCTGAAAAAGACACTGAAAATGTACTTGATAACTATGGGTATAAAAATTAGTAAACAAGAATATTATCATATATCAACACACTATTAGTTTCCCATTAAAATATGTGGTTCCTAAGGTTAAATCGAAATAACAGTAGTGTACTACTTTAATAGCGATTAAAAAACATAAGGTCATTAATTATTTTTCCATATTAATTCTCATATCAATCCTTTATTACATTAAGCAAAAGACATATGTGGGTTGAGATTATTGTATCCCTTAATATCTTAGATGAAAACAAAACAGATATTTCTCTAAGTCATAGTGAGGTAAGACATTATAAATAATATTTAAATATTTCTTAGTATTCTTGCTAAGAAAAGAGAATTAAAATCATTATATAACAAAGTGTTTCAGGTAATTGAAGCATTTCAAAACTCTCCATATTTTACAGAGAATAAAGAATTTAACTTGTCTCTCTTGTTTGTTATATTGAATGAGAGAATGAAAGGATAGAGAAATCATATCAATAGGAGGGTCTTTCACAAATGAATTTTAAGTAATAAAACTTCGGATGCTGTTTATATTTTAGTTTAATTGCTTGAATATACATGTAGGTAGAGAAAATGCTAACTCATGTATATTAGACAGGGTATTTGATAGCAAAGCAAAATATCTTTCAGTTATAAAGAAAATTCGTAATGGCAATTAAATGAAGAAAATATAAGTGAACCTTTAAAACATCATTCATAATGAAAACTTATTTTTAAAATGTAATAATGAGATCAAATATAAAACTTTCTAAAAGTATTATTTAATAATATATATGATATATAGCATATGCAATTATGCTACATAAATATATAGTATGAAAATATATGAGTAGAATTGAACTTTTGATGAGAATTAGTTTATCTTGAA
Source organism: Propithecus coquereli (assembly GCF_000956105.1). Lineage (NCBI taxonomy): Eukaryota > Metazoa > Chordata > Mammalia > Primates > Indriidae > Propithecus > Propithecus coquereli. Next base: position 13,163,636 of record NW_012143856.1, on the reverse strand, counting down.
CTTTTAAAATTGTCTAAATACACAAAGCAACAGATTTGTCCATTAATGATATTATATTTGAGGTTCAGTTTCTAATCTTACCAATAATGAAGCTGAGGCAGAGTAAAATTCAGGTTTCATTTATAGACGTTATCAAAACTGAGATTCCCAGCTGTCACACCAAAAACATCAGATTAGAAAGAAGAATTTAAATGATGGTCTAATTATCAAAAATATGAAACAAAAATCAAATTTATTATAGACAAATGAAAAATTTGAAAAAGCCATTAGATAAAAAGAATAATTTTTCGATCTTGGTATTTCAAGGATTTAATGTCCAATTTCATTGTTGGTGTCTGTCAAAGTCATGATGTTTTCTTTAGATTCGAGGTTTTGTTGTACTTCCACAAATCAGATACAATAATGATATGGCTCCCAGCATAGACACGAAGTCGTAGCTACTTCTCCCTTTATTCTGGAAACATCACGTCTTCAAATTCTATCTAATATCAAAAATTTCTTATCATTTTATCCATCTCCATCCAAAATTCCTAGAATTGTTTTAAGCTCCTTTATAAAATCTCTCTCAGTATGAAGTCTGATCTGGATTTTCCTAAAAAATGTTCTGGATATAATTTGAGAATCTTTTAGAAAAACAGTAACATGAGGTTTTAACTGAAAGATAAGTCTGAATTACACATTTTAGTGTAAAATAAGTTAAAATAAATATATTATTATGTCTCAATTCCATTGAATTATTGGTCTCAGATATTCAAGAGTACCAAAACATATTTAAAGCTTGAGGCCATTTTTACACATACACACACACACACACACATGCACACAATGCACAAACGCATGCACACATGCTTTTAAAACATTCAGTGGAATAAAATAATATCAGAAATACTTTTCATATTATGGGCAAGATATTTATTTGAATTTTCCTATATTTAAAATAATTACTGAACTAAACTTTTGCTATTTTAGCAAAATGTCATTCATATAAAAATAAATCACAAAATATATTTTTTCATGAAGTTTTATCTAAATAAAATTACTTTGTAGTAGCAATTTACTTATCATTTCAAATATGTTATATTTTAGTTAATGTTAATGAAAAGCAAAATTGGTTTATTACCCATCAACTCTTCTACCTCGAATCTGGAATTTTGAATAACTAAGCTTGAATATTTAAAGCACAAACTCATTCATATCAATCAGACATAATTTTTATTTTGCCTTTTTGAGAAATGATCTAAATACTCAATCATTTAGAAATGAAGATTATAATTAAAACAGTATGCAATTTAATGTTAATCAGAAATTATATGATGTACAGTAGCAGGTAAAAAGATTCAAATGCTTTCCAAACAACAGAAGTAAAGCTGAGAATAGTCATTTAATAAAGGCTATTTTGCCTGGTAGGAAAAGATTGTTACTTGTAAAAGGAAACCTTTTAAACTAATACGATGAGGTGCGTGTAAAAATTAATATTATGCTCTAATGTTCTCTCTAGTGAGTAGCCTAGGTTGATTTATTCATTTAGGTAATTATGTTCAGCAATATTAGTAATTCACTGTTAAATTGAATTTGGAGAATGCACAATAAATTGTAACTGTAGTCATATTTCTTTCTCACTGTGTAACAAACAGAGATGTATTGATGCAAGTTCTGAGTGTACTACATAAGTTAAATTCCCTAGACTGCAATTTGATCAAAAAGCTTTAGACATTTACTTGAGCTATATTAGACAGTTGCCATTGGATGGCAGTAAAATTCTACATCAATCACTTTAAGCAAAGTGAAGCTGGGAAAATAATGGGACTTTTCTTTTATTATTTAACAACAGAATGCTGATTTAAAAGGCAAAGCTCAGGGGGTTGTGTATATTGTAGCAATACCAACTAATTTTTTTTAACTGTTTTCTTTCCTTCTCCTTCCATTTAAAGAGAGATGCAATTTTGGAAGAATCATTTATAGTATTTTGTAATGTCAGGAGATTGTATCTTTGCTTTTCTTCTATATAATAAAATTTTTCGTTTTTTATTTAAAAAATCAGTCAATAACAAATATATATGATTTGAGTCTTTTGCACATTATCAATGCCTGTCGTTTTTTTCTAATTATAAAGCATAATTGCATTTTTGTTACATCCTAGCCTTTAAAGACTGATTTACGTAAAGAACTGTGAACATCATACTGTTTAATTTTATTTTAAAAATATAAACAGAGAACAGAAACAGAAATTTGAAACCACACAGTAAGCATTGCTAAAGGTGATGTTAGAGGAGAGATTTTTTTTCCTTCCAGGGAGGCCTTAAATTCTATGCTTGCAGACTTCTGAAAGTAGTCAATATTGTACCCTAAAGATACTAAAGACAATGTTGAATATTTCTGATCTTATGTTCATTTACGGTTGCCCAAGAAAGATTCACAGGGAGGGCCAATCTGAAAGAAAAGCTTTGTTGTCTTAAACCTGTTGTGTTTATCACATAAAATTAACAGGAATAAATAGCACAGAAGATAAATAAAATGAGATACGCCCCAGATGCTATCGTGTATAAAGAAATACATGTTCCTATATCCCTTCCCCTTTATTTAGGTTTTTATTTGGTTAGAAGTTGGTAACTTCAATTACAATTTATTTGACAATAAAATGAACCAATTGTTTTCAGAAAATATTCAGGGTGGTCTAACACAATCTGAAGGCTATTAATCAGGATTTCCTGGGATCAAACTACAGACTTCTCTGCTATTTATCTTTTCCCTCACTTTATGTTTAAAGTCTATTAAAAGTTTATAGTCTTCTGAAGATCATATTAGGCATTAAAATTCAGGCATCTCATTCTTGCTGCAAAGATTGTTAGAAGAAAAGAAAATAAATGGGTTATCATGAATCCATTCTCATCATGAGAAGTGTAAAAAGCATGCACAGTGGAACAATATTCATTTATTTTTACGACAATGCTTAAGAAGAGAAAAAAGGAAGTGAAATAAACCTAGGGATATGTAGTATTATTACTTCCATGCACAGGGAGTTAGGAAGGCTGAAATGAAATACCTCAGCATGCAGAAAAGGATATATTTAACTTTGTGTGTGTGTGTGTGTGTGTGTGTGTGTATGTGTGTGTTTTATGCTGTGATTTTTGCAGGTCTTGGTTTATTGGGTTAATAAATTTATTTACGATAAAAAAATTGATTTAACATCTGTTTAAATTGGAATTTGGCAGTATTTTTAAAAATTTTTCCTGCTAAATTTTTGTCAGAATAGAGAAGACATTTACACGTTTTTTACACGTGCCATTTGCAAACAAAACATAGTTGAAAAAAATACATAAAATAAATCTCAAATATTTATATATATTCAGTTTGTAAAGAAAATTATGATCAATTTAAAAAATTTTTAAATTTAGATATTTTGCATTCATATGCAGGGTCAAAAACAAAAGCATTTCTTCCAATGGAACACAAAATTGATTGACACTCTAATTTTAGTCTCGGTTTGGTTAATCATACCTATACATTCAAAAAATAAACTGATTTTACCCTGAAACCATTTACAAGCGCATAAACTGTATTTCTTTGTATTTAAATGCTGTATATCCAAATGTAACTGTTTGATTATTTACCTTAATTTTAAAAATAGTGATATGATATAGTTTATTCTCAATAAGCAGCACATGTTGCAAATACTTTCTTAAATTTAATGGTAAAAGTTATTGAAAACACTTGTTTACTAGTCCATAAATATCATAGGGAAATCGCTACAGATGTTTGAAGAAATTATGTGGCTTTATCCAGTTTACTTTTATAAATAGAGCTTTTTATATTAAAATGAATACACAAAAAAGATAGCTTAACAGATATGTTGCCTATTTGAGCATTGAGGGTATGCTTTACATTATTCTAATACATGTTTATTCAGTGTTATTAAGCCTGTACTTAAGCCTAGTATTAAGTGCTGAAATTTCTGGGTTTCAATATTGGTCCTGACACCAACTAACTGTGTGACCTTGAGGAGTGCACTTAATCTCTCTGTGCCTTCACACAGAGACTTATAATGCATAGCAGTAAATTAAGTGATAGAACTGTGCTCTGTCTAAAATAGAGCACACAAAATGGGACATGCAGTCTAATCTACAGGCTGCACAGTTGGGGGACAGTGGGAAATAGAGGAACAATTCCATGAGGGCACAACTTTAACCGGATCATTAAGAAGAATAGGAGTCGGCCAGTAGAGGAAGGGTATGAGAACTCTAAGCACAGGGATCAACCTCTGCAAAAGCATAAAATATAGGAAAATGTTCGTAATTCATCCATGACATAGACATATGATGCATATGAAAAATTATACATGATTCTTGGCTGCAAAGAGATTTAAATTTTACAAGAAAGAATCAAATAATAGTACTTTTCATACACACGACTTTACACTGTAGTAGAATTTGACTTCTGTCATTTAATCTAACATGCAGATTATCCAATGAGGAAATAAGGCTGGGCTTTTATCATGGATTACATCTGTATTTTAAATCTGGAAACACAAACAATAAAACGTCCAATAACTTACCTGATTCTTATGGCTAGAAAAATGACCATACCTGGGTTAAAAACTATCTTCTAATGCAAATAATACTTCAACTACACTACCCTTGGGTCACCATATTATAAATAAGGGTATATAATGTGAAAAAAATAATTAGTAGAATATTAAGAATACATAAAATTTTATTAAAGATCTTAAAGAACTATGAATCCAAAGATGTAAACCAGAAATGATGAGCAATTCCCATAAGATAGCAAATAGATGGAACAGGGTTCATAGGAAAACCTGAACTGAACAGACTAAAACAAAGATATATTGTAAGGAAAAGCTTCTAAAAAGGCAAAATGAAATTTCTATTTAGTTTGAAAAATGTGCTATTCAAATTATTAATAGAACCACAACAGAAAATAAAAACAAATAATCTGAAATAACCCATCATTTGAGGAATAATACCATGAAAGAAGGGGACCAAACAAGCAAATATAAGAAATAGCTCACAATAAACAGAGTTAAAAGGGAAAATAGAAAACTAAAATAAATACAAGCAGTAACTGTAGAGAAAATCAGTATAATACAGCATTCACTAACAACAACAAAAAGAAATTG
>NW_012143856.1:13118422-13156797 GCF_000956105.1 Propithecus coquereli | reverse complement strand
AACCATAATTTAAAAATTGGGAAAATTAAAGTATGATCTAGTCATAGAAGAAGAAATACCTATGGCAATGAAATAGAAAAATATGCATAATTGGCTGAATATCAGGAATACGAAAACCACAATGGCAGTAAGATGTCACTTTGGCCTATAATATTTGCAAAAATATACTCAAGATTTTCAATATCAATATTGGTAAGGATTTGGTATATAAAAATCTCTTACATATGAGTGCCTTTTCGAAGAGCAACTTATAATATCTAGTTAAACTTTAAAAGGTGAAAATTTCCTAACTGGAGAGTTCTGCTTGTAGAAATATATTAGACAGAAATATTTACATGCATGTGTGCATGGGCACGTCCATACAAGGAAGTTGCTTAGAGTAGTACTGTGACCCATGGAGTTAAAAATAGACCAAATGCCCATATGCCCATTCTTATATTCTGACACATTCATAATACAAAGTATAACACAAAACAACACAACAATTAAATAAGGTTCATGTATTTATATTTATAGGTGTATAGAAATTAGCAAGCATACATTAGGGAAGATAAAAATACTTCTCAGATAACTTGACTTATATTATAAATGAATGTATCTGTTTAAATGTGTGTGTGTATATACATATGTGTACATATAATCATTCGAAGGGATATACAACAATCCATGTATTACTAAATAAATTTGGGGAGAGTTAGTTATGTGTGGAAAGCATGTGAGTAATTTCATTTTTTATTTATGTGGTTCAGTGTCTGACTTGTCAAAAGTGTGAATATGTATGTTAATATATATTGATACATTGTTTAATTTTTTAAAAATGAAAATGCTTACGGTGAAAGAAAATTCTACAAGTTGGGCAAGGCTCAGTGGGAATAGATTATTCTTGCTCCATGTAGTGTCACCTGGGACAGCTTTAATGAGACTGGATGATCTACTTCTAAAATGTCCTCAGTTACACAGCTGTCAAATTGGTGCTCATTCTCTGATTGGAAGCTCAGCTAGAGCTGTTGTCCCAGGATAGTGGTTCTCCTCTATGTCACCTCTCCAACTGGCAAGGTTGGGCATTTCACAGTATGACCGTCAGATAGTTGAACTTCATATATTGTGACTATCATGTTCAGAGAATACTCAGAAAAACCAAGCAGAAAGGGAATGGAAGTCAGAACAAGTTAAGTAGATATTTCAGCTGTTTCCCACTGCAGGGGAAAAAAGGGGTGGAGTTTGAGGCCCATCAAGTTAGAGAGGTTACATAAAAGCATCAGGTTTTCTATTGAAATCTCAGAAAGGCTGCACTTTAGGAAGAAAATTGATATGCCAGGAATAAGGCACTCATCATAAGAACAAGGGTAAAACCCAAATAGTCCTAAGTTAATAAAGTGTAAGACCAAGGCTCCACAAGATCAGTGTGAGTAGCCAGCAATTTTTGCCAGAACAAATGCCAACATTCTTCAGAGAAGGACAAAATAATCCAGTCTCTAAACATGTTATTGAAGTGTACAATAGAATTTCATTACATGTATAAAGAACCAAGAGAATATGTCTCATAGGTAAGAGAAATAAACAGTCAATGGTAAAAGACCCCACAATGATCCGGATAATGGAATTAAGAGACAAGAACTTTAAAACAATCCTTAAAAATCTGTTCAAAGACTTAAAGGAAAAGATAAACAGAGAATATTAGCTGAGATTATTGAGTATCTGAAATTATAAAAAATCAGATGGTTTTAGCAGAAGATTGGAGAAATAAGAAAATAATATCAGTGATCAAGGATGTGGTAGGCAGAGTAATAGCCCCCATAGGTGGCCAGATCCTAATCTCCAAAACCTGTGAAAATTCTACCTTAAATTGGAAAAGGGACTTTGTAGATGTTAAATTAAGAATCTGGAGATAGTGAGATTATACTGGATTATCCAGATGGGTCCAGCGTAATTCCAAGGGTTCTTATAAAAGGAAGGCAGGAGGATTAAAGTTAGAAAGATATTAGAAGATACTAAACTGCTTGGTTTAAACGTGGACAATGGGATCAGAACCAAAGAGTGCATGCAGATTCTAGAAGCTGGAAAAGCCAAGGGAATGGATTCTCTGCTAGTGCCTCCAGAAGAAATGCAGCCTTGCCAATACCTTGATTTTAGCCCAGTGAACACTTTTCAGACACCTGACCTCCAGAACTATGAGGAAATAAAATTTAATCTAGGACTTGAAGAATAAGAAAATGCCAGCTATGAGAAGACTGAAGGAAAATGAGTTCCACATATGGGGAAAAGCAAGGAGGAAAGGCCCTGAATCAAGACAGAACTTGATACACCTGAGCAACTTAAATAACACAATATTGATCCTGAAACAGGCAGTGGGCTTGAGATATGAAACCAGAACATCAGCAGAAGCCAGATCATGAGGGCCTTATAGCTCATGGTAAAGCACATAGTTATTTGTTGTTTTTTTTTTTTCCTAAAACATATCCTCCATGAAGATCTTTTAAGCAGAAGAGTGACAAGATATAATATATATTTTTAAATATGGAATACTAGAGAATGAATGTGAGAAAGGCAAGAGTGAAAAGAGGTTAAACTTCTGGAAAGCTTTGCAATAGATGAAGGAAAATATAATTATGGCTTGGATATAAAGTGAATATGGAGGCCATAGACTGATTAGAGATACTCTGGAACTCTATTTACCAGGACTTAATCATGGATTTGATAAAAAGTTTAAGGAAGGGAGAAATTGAGGATAAATTTTAGGTGTTGTGGCTTAAATGGTTGATAATGGTTTAGAGATATTTAGCAGTGAATGCCACTTTGTTAATAAATGACTTAGTTGGGAATTGATGCTAGATCTACTTGACTAAAAAGCACTTCCTCTTAATCACTATTCTATACTCAAAAATTGTCCCTTCCTTAGTCCCAGGTTGACTGAAAAAAAAAGTGATTACACCGGTATGATTCTTCTCATTTTTTTTGATTCTCTGAGTTATCTAAGACTTTTACCCTTGGTCTACACAGCCAAGAAACATGAAGTGGATCAATGTATGTCCAATTTAAATTATCCAGTTGTGCCAATTTGGAAAATTCAACTCACATACAGAGTCAAGAAATAATGGGATAAATTAGAAAGTACATGAATTCGAAGCCACAAATACACTTGTTTTTGAATCTTAGCACCAGTATTTTCTGGTAAAAATGCTAAGAAATGGGAAAACTGGGCCAAATGCTGTATTTTAAGTACTATAATTTAAATTATTTAAATGATAAATTAAAGTAAAATTAATATAATTATTTAAACACTAAATTACTTTTCAAAAATAACTTGTAGCAATTCACTTTCCTCATAGTACCTTCAACTTCACCAACAATACTGCTACTGTTAATTTTTATTTTTGCCATCCAATGGATGTGGTATCTATTATTCTAACTTCATTTTCCTGAGAACTAAAAATAATCTGCAATTATGTTTTCAAAATTTACTTATATCAGTTTATTTCCTTTGACTTTTATTAGTATTTTGTGACTGAGGTTGTTCCAGGAAATAAGTATAAACAAAGAAACATAAACTTGAAAAGAAAGGTAGAATTGACTAGATACTAGTCAGAGTAAAATTAATAATATCTACAATTTATTAAATGCTTATTGTGTAAAGACTGTGTTGTGTGTTATGTGGATTACTTCTTCATTTTTATAATATTGCAAGATACAGGTTAACTAGGAAGACTGGCTAGGTATATTCGTGGTCAAGGAAACTTGTATTGCATGTTTTTAAGAAGATATCAGATCTCCTTATATAGTAATTTTCATGCATATGAAATAGCTATGTAGCACCATACTGGATGGCTCACTTCAGAAGTCTCAAGTTCATACTTTCATGAAAAGCCCTTGTTCTACCAGTGACGGTAGAATTATTACATCATAGACACATAGAGAAGAAAGCACCTTTTATCAATTCCACATCTCTGGAAATTGATTAGCATGAAATGTGGAGAATCATTTCTGGGGAAATCTCTAGAAGTTTTATCTATACACTGAAAACCAAACATAATAAAATCAGACTATGTCACAAACAGCAAGTTCAATTGTCAAAAACTATTTAGGTGGTAAAACTTGAAAAATAATGAATAGATTTCCAAGAAAGTCTCTGAAATACTTCTTAGATAGAAGAGATATTTATATGTTTAGGTTAGAAGACAAGAACCTTGCCTGAAAATGTGAAACAAAAAATAAATACAGAAATTTCAAATAATACCACCCCAACAAAAACTTCTTTTTATCTGGTACCTTTATTATTTTTCCTTCTTATGTTCTTTTCTTGTGATCCAATATATTGTGCAATTCCCAAATCTTGGAGGCTCCTTTTTCTAAACTGCTTCTGCCAATATTTCTAACTCTGAAACGTGTGATCTATTACTGATTTTGACACTCTTGAAGTGTAAATGATTTATGCAAAATTCAGGAGTATTGAGATTTTGTTTGAATTACCAGCATTTGTTTGCAAGCAGGAAAAAAATCATGTGAGAGACATTTATACAGCTATCTTAAGTTCAAAGACGTATGTACATGACTTTGAACTTTGTCACTTCTGAGCCCAGAGAAAAATTAAATGAATGGCCAACAAAACATTTTATTGTATAGAAAATCTATCTAATATAAAGTGTATACATTATACTAGTATACAATTTTAATTTGAGCAAATACCCACAATATGTATTATTGATAAAAGCTTAAATAATTGTAGATGGAAAATATTTAAAAAGATGAAATCTAAGGTTTTATTTTGAATGTAAGGGTGCATTAGTTGTGATGTATTACTATCTTTCCACGAGACATTGAATATATATGGCTGGCTAGGTGAACATTACCTTCCTTCCACCTTTCTCTGTGGATTTCTAAAAGCTATGCACGTGGGAAAAAAATGAAAATATTCAAAATATTATCTAATTTCTTAATCAGCAAATCATTTTAGAAACAATAAAACATAACTATGGATTTTTTAATAAACAAAAATACCTATCAGAAACCATATCCAGTGTCCATAAGGGCCAGGAGCAGTGGGAATCCCATTTGAGCCTCCTTGCAGCACACCCGCCACTTTGTTTACCTATCTCCTGTAATTCTGTTTCTTGACTTCCTTTTTGACTATTTATTTCTTGTTCTCGGAATTGGTCCCATATCTATGTTCAGCCAACCACTGAACTACCTTCCTAAGGTTTTAGACTATTTTCTTACTATTCTAAATCCAGAGTCATTCTTACCTTGCTTTATCCATCCTGCCAAACTCCTCTCCCCCATTTTCTGGGCCCTCTTTATGCCAGAGCTACCTGTTCTAGACACTTTCTCCAGGAACTTGAATCTATGTTGCCTTCCTGCTCTACCTCAGCCCCTAACAGGAAATTCACAAATGCATTTAAGAATAGAGTCAATGACATCTTCTTTTAAAAAGATGAATTTTTTACATCTAAAATAAAAACTTTATAAGTTTTTCATAATGTAAAGTCATAAAAATAGTTTTTGAATATCTATATGTCTACACAACATATAGTAAAGTAAATGCTATTTTGTGATACAGTAAAATATAGTGAGAAAGTACCATGTAAATTAGCTTTTTGCCTTGAACAAACATCGACTACATAATATAGATATATAATAAATAATAATATATGATACTGTACCTATTATATAATTCATTATTTGAAATCTTCTACAGTGTCTTTGAGTTGTGACTTTAGGAAGTCATTTTAGATAAATATTACTTTATATAAAAGTATTTTGGTGCATTTGTCTGCATCACACAACAAAATGTTTTTAGAAATAAGTATTTTGGAGCATTGAATGCCAATAACTAATCTCTTGAAAAGTTGTCACTGGATTTATAATAAATTAGTGATGTACTACCTTGGGTCTCACTATATTTTCATGGATTTGAAAAGTTATGAAACATTCCAAATAGCAAGTCCATTTTCTCTATCTAAATTTTGTTAATCAAAATAACTGATTTTAGGTCTTTTATATGTGCATTATAAAGACAAAATTGGACGATGAACTATTTGAAGGAGAATTTCACTATCTTTCTCCACTGATAAAGCTTTTATTAAAATAGAAATTGGCTTACACGGTATCATACTATCAAACATGATGAGAAGAGCCTATTTACTATTTTTGGATCACAGTTTTGATAATGAGTACACATTTTGTCACTCATTTAAGATTTAGATCTAAAGTTTAACATAATCTTGTTTAAGCATTATTTTATAAAATCTGTAAATCTTGGAAAAGGTTAATCAATGTGCTTGATTTCAGAAATGCTTGTTGTATATCCAGCATATTTGCTAATGAAGTAGAGTCTTAACAGGCTAAAATTTTTCATCTTACGAATTTTCAGAGAAAATATAATATATAAAACCATAAATGATGATACTCTCCAAAGTTGAAAGTCAAATAAAATTACACTAATAAGGAACAGCTAAATTCTTGTCTTATTAGAAAAATTTTTAATCTGATGAGATGCCGAAAGATGTCTTTTCTCCGTGGTCTCTGAAAGGAAAGCAAGTGACTACTGCTTTCTAATTTGATGTTTAAATCGAGAATAGTAGAAATAAGAGGAACAATGATTCACCTTTTTATCAAACAACAATAAAAATCCCCTGACTACATTAAGGTTTTAATCTGAAGACGTATGCTGAACCACCCATATGGTAGGATTGGACTGAATATTAGACCAAAGACACTGATGACTCATAACAACAGTGAATGGGTGGTGCTGAAACGTGACAATGTAAACAAAAAGAATTCTTCTTTCCCAGTCTGTTCTTCTCCAACCTCATCTAGCCTGACATTTGACAGTTGGCAGATACTTCATCTCAAGGAGTGAGGCCAAATATTTGATTTGAATAATCACATGGAAACTGCCTCACTTTAACGCCCATGACAAACTTGTTTGCATTTTCTGTTTTTTGGATTATGTGAAATGTTCATTAAAAACAGTTGGAACTTTGGATGGGTTATTAGATTGTTGAATAAAGGGAATAGAGAATTCTTTTCCTGGGCTTTCTTACAGGTATAATCTGTAACAAAACATTTCTTTCCACTGGGGAAAAAAGGTGCCTTGTTGAAAGAATTAAACTTTGAGCATTGCTGCCTTATTTGTACTTTTGGCTTTTGGACAAGCTCTAAAAATGTTGAGAGATGTCAGTTTGACAGAATTTGTCAGTTAGTAGACAAGGCTGTGATTTTTATGCACTTTCTGTTCATTACATTTTGTATGTGTGTGTGTGTTTAGTATTGGAAATAATGCTTGTCTTTTGTATTGACAGTGAAGACTTATGATTTATGGTGAAATAATTTAGCACTGCACATTTGGGCCATATCATATACTTTTTATGATGAGAGGAAGCTGTTCCTCAAAACTTATTGATTGAAACTACAGGAAGGAGCATAAACAAAACCCGAAAGTGAGCTTTCTGAATGCATACGTATATATGCTCCTGCAAAATTTTCACTCATTTATTCAACTAAATTTTATTTAGCACACACCTCCTGTTCAGTCCTATGGATATAACAAGGAATGAGCAGTCATTCCTTTCAAGAGACTCAAAGTGGAAACAGTAGAGACTATATCTTATTCCACTATAACAGTAAAAACCATTGAAAATAAAAATTTAAAAATATTGCACTTACGTTATCATACAAATTATCCAATACCTAGGTATAAATCTAGTAAAGATTATAAAATGTTTTACAAAAAACTACAAGTGATGATTGTGATAAATTGAAAAAGATTTAAATAAAAGGAGAGACATAACATGTTTGTAGATTAGAAGCTTAATATTTTTAAGATATAAATACTTCCCAATGTATCTATAGGTTCAATACAAGCTCAAACAAGTCTGTGCATTTATTTACCTTAATTCCCAGTCAACACACTTTTGGATATATACTCCAGAGACACCTGTTTACAGATGTGAGGAGAAGGAGTGAAGACGTTTGTCACAGCAATTTGTCAGAGTAAGGATTTGGAGGTAATATAGGTGTGATCATTATAGAAAGAATGACTAAGTGAAAATGGATGGCTAAATTCTTGGGAGGAAAAGGGCATCATTTGGAAAGAAAGATTTAGAAATATACTCAAAAACACGGACAGATCTTACAACCAAATGTTGGAAGAAAAATAAGAAACAAAATGAATGATATAGGCCGGGCGCGGTGGCTCACGCCTGTAATCCTAGCTCTCTGGGAGGCCGAGGCGGGCGGATTGTTTGAGCTCAGGAGTTCGAAACCAGCCTGAGCAAGAGCGAGACCCTGTCTCTACTAAAAATAGAAAGAAATTAATTGGACAACTAAAAATATATAGAAAAATTAACCGGGCATGTTGGCGCATGCCTGTAGTCCCAGCTACTCGGGACGCTGAGGCAGAAGGATTGCTTGAGCCCAGGAGTTTGAGGCTGCTGTGAGCTAGGCTGACGCCACGGCACTCACTCTAGCCCGGGCAAAAGAGTGAGACTCTGTCTCAAAAAAAAAAAAAAAATGAATGGTATAGAATAAATCTATACCACAATACAATCATGTACATTTAAGTAGCATACACAAGGACACCATATATTTCTAAAAATTACATACATATCCAAGGGATATAAAAGATATGTTATAGTGGGTTCCTATTTTGGCAATAGGTTCAGATATGCAGATGAAAATAAATTGAAATAAAACAGAGAAGAGCTTTGCACAGACTAAGGATAATCATGTGCCATGAAGAAAAGAGTATCTTCTATTTATGGGACATGAAGTTCCCATAATATATTTAAAATATATTTAAATATAGTTTAAAATATATTTAAATATAGTATAAATTATTGAACAGATTAAGGGAGTCGTTGATTAAGTCCACTGCCCCTGAGAACCTGAGAAACTTTAAAGAAATAAATGTCCTTTGGATTTGGCATCATGAAGGTCCTTAATGACGTTAACAAGAACAATTTCAGTAGAGTGGCAAGGATATAACTATTAAACTGTCTATATCTGCCCTCTGGCCCCCAAAATTCACATCTGTCCCATGTGCAGAATACATTCACCCCAACCCGACAACCCTAAATATTTCAAACCATTACAGCATCAACTCTAAGTCCAAAATCTCATCTAAAATTATCAGTTCTAAAAGTCCCAAATCTCATGTTCTATAGTCATATAAATCGAGTATGGGTGGGACTCTGAGCATGATCCATTCTGGGACAAATTTATCCTCCATTTGTGAATCTGTGAAACTAAAAAACAAATTGTCTGCTTCCAAAATATCATGGCAGGACAAACAGGATAGAAACTCCCATTCCAAAAGGGAAAGATTAGAAGAGATAAAGGGGTTACTGGTTCTAAATAATTTGAAATTCATCAATATTTGGGTTTTTTCTCAAATTTTCCTAGCGCATGCTACAAAATAAGCAAAAGGGTCATGATTATTACCAAAAGAGACCTGATGAAAAAATAGTAATGTTTCCAAATGCCATCTAAACACATCTGTACACACACTTTACTATTATATTCAGTGTGAAGGAAAAACCTCCTGGAAACAAAATAAGAATGACTGGTTTTCACAGTTTGCTGCAGTGTTGCTGGAATCAAGTGGGTCCACTTACACTTTCAAAGTGAGCCAACTTTTGAGGCACCAGGTCTGCTCTTTTAAAATTACCCACATAAAATACTCGTCTAGTCTAGCAGGAAAGGTAATGGAGCTGTACTTAGATGAAGAAAATAAGAAAGACTGTTTTTCACTCCCAGTCCACAGGGAGAGCCAAAATGCTAAGTTTTCTCTTACAATTTAACTGATTCCTTATCTTGTTTCCTAATATCCCATAATAGAAAACAGTAAAGGTTATTAATTTCTAAGAAAAAGAAATTTGAAACCCAGCAGGGAAAATTCCACTAGATTTCAAGTCCTGACAATCCTCTGTGGCTTAGGCTCGGCTCCACCGTTTGGGTCCACGATGGCTCTGTTCTCTGCCTTTGTGTCCACTGCCTTTTCATCAACCCCATTGACCTGTGTGTCATCCACACCAGCCCTGGTCTGTGCACTACCCAGCTCAGATGGCCTCTGTTCACAGAAGTTCTGCCACTGGAGTCATTCTTCTTTTTCTTGAGGGGTAGTATATGTTAGTAGCCAAGTAGCTCTATTAATCCATTTCCTGAATGCAATCCCGGAAATCTGACAGCCTTCCTTGATTTCAATTTGTCTTTTTGCCCTTCAGTTCAAACTAGCAGTGTTTCTGCTGATATAACATTCTCAAAAACCTATGAATCTCTTTTACATGTCACAGAGATCCAAACCTCTAAACAAGAGCATACTTCACAGATATTTTTTGGATCACTCATCTCTATTTTGGGTTTCTGCTGAGATGGCTGAGTGGATAAGTGAGTTACATATCTAATCTCTTCAGTGAATGTTTTCCAACCTCACTCTTGGCTCTCTCTCCCAACCATACTTTTCCAACACTAAATAGTTTAATTTTAGCAATGTGGATAGTCCAAGAACCTCCTAAATCATCCAGTACTGGTTCCATTTTTCTTAATGTTTTTTCCTTCAATTTCTTCCTTTCTTCTTGCATTTTACTGTAAGTGACAAGGAGAAACCAGGCTGCATTATCATCTTCCACACTGCTTAGAATCTCCTCCACTAAATATTCCATTTATTGCATGTAAGTTCTGCTTTCCATACAACAGCAAAATAAATTGATCTACGTTTTCTTCCACTATACAGCAAGGATCACCTTTCCTCTAGTTTCCAAATAATGTGTTTTTTATTCCCTTGTAAGTCCTTCCAGCAACATCTTTAAAATCCGTATTTCTACCAATAGTCTGTTAAAGGTGATCTAAGCCTTTTCTATCATATGCCTCAAAATTCTTCTAGCCTCTATGCATTGTCCAATTCCAGAGTGACTTCCATATTCTTAGATATTTGTTACAGCAGCATGCTACTTCCTGGTACAAAAATCAGTATTAGTTTCCAAGGACTGTCATAACAAAATATCCTATTCCTGTGCCTTACAATAGGAGATATTTATTCTTTCACAGTTCCAGAGACAAGAAGTGTGAAATGTAAGTGTTGACAGGGCCATGTTCCCTTTGAACACTGTAGAGAAGAATCCTTCCTTGCCTTTTGCAGCTTTTGGTGGCTCCAGGAATTTCTTGGCTTGGGACTACAAAACTCCAGTCTTTGTTTCTATCTTTACATGGCCTTACATGGCCTTCTCCCCTGTCTCACATGTCTTCCTTGTAAGGGCACCTCATTGCACTTATGACCCACCCTAATCCATAATGATCTTATCTTACAATCTTTTATCTACAAAGACCCTTTTTCTAAAAACTATCATATTCATAGTTTCCAAGGCATGAATGTGTATGTGTGTTTTTCTATGTGAGGAGGGGTTATTTTTTAAACCACTACATGTGTTTATCAATTAAGCATTTTATTTGGCAGTTATATTGAGGGCAAAGACTATCTCCTCTTCATCTCTGTCATTGTATATTTTGCAGCATGTCTGCACTCAACTGATGATTAATAATTGGTGCAAGAATCAAAACATACTTAAGATCAATACTTAAAGTTTTCCTAAAAGTTTGTTAAATAATAAACTAGATTTTAAAAATTAAATGTTATATCAGTAGAATATCCTGGTTTCACAACATTTAAAATATGGATCCAGATTCTGCTTACAAAATACTTAATTGTCCCTGTTAGCAAAATTCTAACTGTATCAAAAAAGATATGGGCCTGTGTATGAGGTGAAATATGTGAATAATAAAAATTGGCTCCAACTATTGGTAATCACACATAAATATTGCTTTATGAGCCTATGTTGAAATTAGCTCAATTTACCACCATGGTCAATTACATAGCCAAATACATTCTTGATGGGACTTGTATAATGGGCCATCATTCTTTCAAGAACAAAATTGTTTCCTATTCCTGTGATTTGACAATAAGTAATAAACATGTAATATATCAATTTACAAAGTCAATTACATAATCAAGAAGATTGCCAGCAGCAATAACCAAAATACTCTGTACTGTATTTACTTTCGTATTCTCCACCTTCCCTAAGGCACCAGGCCTGGCATTTTTCCTACTTTCTCAATTTTTTTTGCATAATTTTCCACTTGGTGGACTGCCATTGTCAACAGCAACACTCTTCAACTTTTGGAGGCTTGGAAAGAGCAGCTGAAGAGATGGGAGCTGTGTTTAATTAAATCCTGGTTGCTGATTATAAATATAAAAGTACTTAATTATTCAACTTTGCTGTTGATGAAAGTCACAAAACAGGCTCCAGAAGAAGTTTGGTATCTCCTAATCTTTTCTATATAATCCTGAAAAATATTGATTTCCTCTTTACCTTCTTTAAGTGAAAAAAAAAAGTTTTTAAAAGAATGCAGATGAAAGTGTTCATAACTCATAAAGTACCTTGCTGAATAATTCTAGCTGCTGAAAGAGATACATGTAGTAATAGATAATGTGGTCTTATAATTATGTATAGGATATGCTTCATGAAAACATTTACATGCTTTGTGATTCATGTCTATTTAAAGGGCATCCTTAAGTAAAAGCAAAAGAAGGAAGGAGATTAATTTCAATTTGAGGACAGGAAACTATTCCACTTTAAGATTTGATTTCATGGTTTTTTTTCAAACTTGTTTTAGTTTTTAGGGTTTTTCTTACACATTATGGATTTTAAAATGCTTTGAATTAATTAGCTCAATAAATTTAATCACTACCCTAACTCCTGAAGTGTTTTTGAGTAAATATGAGTCAAACCTCTCTCTGAAAGAATTGCTACCAAGTTATTTGTTAAATGTAAGCACAGACATACTAGGCATCTACTATGATCTTGTAGTCCTAGTCTCCAAATATGCATGTCAAAATAAAAGAGAATTCTTGGATAAATTTTCACATCTTACACAGCATTGCATATGAATTCTTTGTTTCTTTAATTCATTATTTGGTTTTTACTGACAGTACTGCTGATAACATTTGGATAAAGTGGGATTTTATGTTTTACTGTAGAATAGCTAACCAGAAATAGATTAAATTTTATACAGATGTGGATGTCCCCAGATGTGAATATAGGAAAAACTTAGTTTTGTCTCGGGTATTTATTCACCATATAAATCTACTAGCACATTCTTATCTGTTATGTAAATAAGATGTGGAATTCCAATAGTGTATCAGTGTTCTACAGCAGATGGTACACTGAGATTTACCACACCATTACATTTAATGGGCTTGAATTCATTTGGATTTCTTGATGTTCTCTCTGTCCTTCTCATAGCAGCAATGTTGCCAATGTTCCTGATTATATATGATTTGAGAGAGTGCTTAAAGAAGAAAAACTCCTTTATCTTGGAAATATGAGTATTTTATGTCAAAGTTTAAAGTGTATATGTATTGCATTTCAGATGATTTATATGCCCTGTGAGGAAAGGATAGTTGATGAATATTCAACAAAGTACTTTCAGTCATTACACTCAAAGATATTTTATAAAATGGAAACACTCAATTAACTATTGTAGTGCTAAGAGGGAGTATTCATTTGAAAAACAAAAAGAAATTTTCAGCCTAAATAATCATGGGTGAAGTTAAAAAATAAACTTTAATATAAGAATACAAACAGGAAGGCACGTGTCTTAGTCATATTTGGGAAAGATACTCATGACTATTTCACTTAACAAAAATGTGTATAGTATTTAGCTCACTAATTACTCTAGATTAATAAATAATACTCTAAAAGAGTTGGATTTATAAAGGGTCAGACCTCAGTGATAATTAAAAATGACAGCATGAGCCATATGGGCATTTTTGTTTCTGAACTTCCTCTATTTAGAAGCAGAGTGAGCACTGGCATAGCATTAATCGGTTAGTTATAGAAATTACTGTGGGTGAATATAGACTGGAACAAGAATAAGGAATCCAATATTATGAATGTAACTTGTATTTTTTTAATAGGCTTGTCTCAAAGTGTGGTCAACAAGCTACCACTATCAGAATTACCTATGAAATCTGGTTAAAAATGGAGATGAGATGCCTAGACCTTATCCTAGATGCACTAAATCCAAAATCTGTGGGGCTAAAACTTGGGTATCAAGCATTAAGAAATATCAACTCTGGTGATTCCTCTGGACATCTGATATAGATATGTGTGTGTGTGTGTGTGTGTGGGTATACACACACACAGAACAGGTCAGTATTCAAATTCAGCATCTAAAGCAGATCACCTGGGTTTAAACTGGGCTCCTTTGCTCACTAGTCCTGTGCCCCTTAGGCTCATTATTTACCCTCTCCAAGTCTTAGTTCCCTCAACTCTAAATGGGGCTAACTTACCTACATCACAAGATTGTTTTGAGAGTTAACAAGTTACTATTTGTAACACATGATAAGCACTAATAAAATGAATTTGTGAAAAGATAATTAAAAAGTACAAATGTTAGACAAGCACCACATGTACTCACCATCAAATTGGTATTAACTGATCAGTGCTTAAGTGCACATATAGTAGTAACATTCGTTTGGTGTTGGGCAGGTGGGAGCAGGGGAGGGGATGGGTATATACACACCTAATGGGTGTGGTGCGCACTGTCTGGAGGATGGACAATCTTGATGCTCTGACTCAGGTCAGGCAAAGGAAATATATGTAACCTAAGTATTTGTACCCCCATAATATACTGAAATAAAAAAAATACAAATGTTTATTGGAGCTGCCAGCTCACAGTTGACACTACCAAGTTTTCTATTAGAAAAAGAAAAACAAAAACTCCCTAGAAAATACCCAAACACTGAATACAACACAAACTATTATTCTCTGCTTGAAAATAATTAATAGAAACCAAAGTGCCCTCCATGTTGTTTTTGCTTTCTTCATTATTACAACTTTATAATAAATATTTTTTAATATTATCAAACCAGCTTTCAGTCATACTCTGAATAAACATCCTTTCAATCTTTTTCAGTCATGCCATATACTAACTCTGGTGACATACACACTCTCATGAACAATTAACCCATTTTTCATTGAATAAGATGAGATTTAAACATAATATCTTGGTGCATATATATGCCATGCTATTTTCAGCAAATCATTTCAGTTAATACACCATGGCAGTCACCTCAAAGTGACACTGCAGACAGTATTTCAGGCACTTTATTTTTCAGTTCATTTGTGGGACATTGGACTCATTTGGCAGCAGTACTGAAGTCACATTCGTTTACAGGCACTTCAGAGGCATCCACACAACATCCTCTAATTGCATTGCAATGGCCTGGCATTGCCATGTGTTTATCGATTTTTCAGTTCTTAGAATCATTTTCAATTATTATCTGTAGACTTCTTAGAGTTACAGTCATTTGTCAACATTTAGGACAAGAAAAGCTGAGTGCTAAGGACTTAAAGGAGAAGAACATGATTGTATATCATTTGACTAATAACTGGCTTTTTACTTAATACTAATAATTCCAAAAATGAACCACAATTTTTAATACATCATGATGTCACCATCATGTTATCAATTCTAAAATAAAGATCCTGAATTTTACATACATCTCATCATAATTCGTTGACAAGTTCTTCTATATTGAAAGCAATATTTCTGGGCAGCTCATAATTGTACTTGCAGCATTATTCACACAAGCTTCCAGTAAGTCTAATTACCTCTTCAAATTGGCCTGAAAAGCATTTAGACAGTAGGGCTTTCCATTGGCCCAGAAGTCATTTGATCTCTTTATGACTTCCCTGAGCTAGCAGCAGCCATTTCAGATTGGCTCTGACTGTGAAACAGGCAATGGTGCATCTGTTTTTTGGTTTGTTTTTTAATGGGAAAAATGCTTTCTAAGAAGGCAAACTTCATATACTTACTTATGTAAGAGTTATGTGTAACCCTTTAAAATATGTAAATGGGTATACCCTGGAAAAATGACGGTTCATCTGAATCAAATTTGGAAACTACAAAAATGTACCTAGATCAATTTTAATATCATAAACTTTTTTTTATTTTAGTATATATATGTGCTTGTGTATGCATATGTGTAAAATAATAAAAAAACTACCAAGTTGGTTTAGGCTGACTTTAATATTCTGAATATAAAATTTAACAATAATATAGAAAGGTTTCAAATCATGTGTTTTAAGTAGTGATAAATAAAACTGAAATTTATGTTGTGTAATATGATCTTTGCTTTCTTGAAGCTAACAAAAAATAGCCAAGCAATTATTTTGTTTGATTAGAAGATTACCATTTTAATATCTTTATAAATACAGATGCAAATGGTTCTGCATTGCAGTTACTTGAGAAAACCTTCAAAATCATTTATTGTACTTTAATTTTAGGCAAAATTAACACTAACATAGTCTTATGAAATTAAAAATGACACAGTAATAAAATTCTAGAGTCATTTACAAAATTTCTTCAATCTTATATCTTCAATCTTTTCCCAATCTCACCATTTTAGAACATGTCAATTTATCATAAAATTTGGGAAAAATGCATAAAGAGGGGTTTATTATCAACTGTCAAATCTATTTTAATTGCTATTTGATATAATAATTTGAATAATTCTTCAAGTATTTTGAAGTTATCACTAAACCAATTAGTAATAATAAATCAATCCAATCACTGAATATATTCCATTTTACTTATTTATTTATGAGATTCACTGATAATACAAAAAATTAGAAAATATAAAAAAATTTAGTTCATTTGTTTTGGTATTACATGAAATTTGGAATTGATTCTGCATTTATTTATGTCATAACATTTGAAATACCTATAGATATTTAAATATTCATGGCCCAACTACTATATGTCTATGTGTGTGTACACATACACACACACACACAAAAGTGCTTAATTTCAGAGTTTAATACTTTAAATATTTTAAAGTTTGTGATAGACCTCAAAATATCTCATATAATGCCAATTACAACTCAATGAAGATCAACAAAAAATATTTTAAGAAATTCATTCTTTTCTCTGATATTTATGACTGGGAAAGTAAAACATTTAATTTAATATCTGACAGCAGCATTATGCATACAAGCCTTGTACCACTAACAACCATCTTTGATTTCTCCATATTCTTTATATTTCATATCCAATCAAAATCAAAATCACGTCAGCATCACTTGATTTATTTAACACTGAACACCCACTCTATTCCAGGCATTCTATAGGTGCTAGGGCTACAATAATAAAAAAAGTTATGATTCCTACCCTCATAGGACTTATAGAAGGGAAAGGCATCAAAGCAAAAATTTCACAAGTGTAATTACAATGTGTGTTATAAGCTGTAAAGAAAAGTTATTATGATCTATAAAAAAAGGGACTTCATCCTGTCTGGAAAATTCAAGGAAGATTTCCATGAAGAAATCTTATTTGAGCTCATCTGAAGAATGAGTCAGAGTGAATCAGGAGCAGTGAAGGGACTCATTCCAGGCCCCAAAGCCCTGAGGACAAGGGGTAGGGGAAAATCAATATGGGTCAGCACAAAGAATGAGAAGGGAAACAGTGTGAGATGAGACAGGAGTTAGGGAAGGAGAGCCTTACAGAGAAGGAGGTTTCTAAAGAGCGGTCTAGTTGCTATGTATAGAATGAATTAGTGGCAGGCAGAAGTACACACAGTAAGAATAATTAAGACATTTACTGCAATCGTCAGGCAGAAGGTGACAATGGCTTGGAGTATAATAGTGAGGGCAGTGGAAATGGAGAATTGGATAAAATTGAGAGATACTTGAGAGGAGGAATCAAAATTGTTTGGTTGAGTTAGATGTAGGAAATGAGACAAAAAGAGATATCAAGGGTGATTTCTAGATTTCTGGCATGCCTAACTAGAAAGATATTGCTACCATTCATCAATATACAAAGATCTAGAGTAGGATGAAAACAGGGAGGAAAAAATTTATTTCAGTTATGAGCAAATTGAGTATAAGATTCTTTTGAGGCATCCAAGGAGAAATGTCAAGGAAACAATTAAGTGTAGAGACATAAAGATTAGAGGTAAAATCTGGGCTTCACTTAAGGCCAACAATTCAGAGATAGTAAGTGAAATCATGAATTTGAGTAGTAATGCCTATAAGGACCTTAACAGATGGAAAACAAAGGATTTCTCAAATTAGTTTTGTATGAATACTGGAAAAGAAGAAACAAAGTAAATCGAATACATATTATGATTGTTTCTGGGTAGTATTAAACAGAATCACCCATAAATCATTAACCTAAAAAGAGAGTTCAGTTAGATTACCAAATATGACATTAATATATATTTTTTCCAGAAGACAGAATAATATAAAATAAGTTAAAAATAGTGAAAGTCTATGACAGATCTATTAGTAGTTATAAGGATTCTAAAAGACTATTTATACTGTTTTTTGAACGATGCTGTCCTGTTCAAGGCTATATTATTAGTGCATGTATAACTGGAATAATAGCTTGGAAATGCCTCCCAATTTGATCTCTTACCAATAACCTAATCTCTTGCTCTCATACTCTGTCAACAATTACATTTAATCCTTAAGGTTGGAAGAGGTATGAGGACATTACATGGAGCATATAAGAGATTTTTGCTCCTTTTGTACTGAAAAATCACAAAAACAGGAAGAATGAGAGAAACAAGAATGGAAGAGAATGGGACAGATTACATTCTTGATCTTCACTTTCTGGATTTTAACCCAGAAAAGGGAAGGTGTATTAAAAAGAAGTTGAGAGACACAAAAAGGGAAGGATACTTTTGCTTAATATAAATCTTAAGATTTGCAGAAATTTCCTTTACTGTTAGCTTCTCCTTGCCCCCAATTCTCACTCTCCAAAATCTACTCCTATATGAACTTGGACAGCAGCACTATGACAAGTAAATCTTGCATCTCAGTGTGGTTAAGGAAAGGAAGGACTGATGTCAAACTATCTCAGACTTACCTTTCTATGTTGTATGGATGGAACTCAGAGGTTCTCATAGGCTCCTTGAGGACAGGTTACACAGTAGGGAGTTGGAACTTTTTAAGGGAACTGGGAAAGCTAAGGAGTGGAAATCTTGTCGGCGGCGTCTAGATGGAATCTGTGGTGAAGCATTAGAGAGGACTCTGTGGCCTCTGAATGCTGAGAGAAAGCCGAATAACCTGAGTGAGGATACAGACTAGTCTCTGACAAAGCCAGCAGCACCCAAACACACATTATACAGGGGGCAAAAATAACAACTAGGTAGGCACTCACTAGGCAGGTCAACTGAACAAAACTAGTGGGGAAAAGGCTAAAGTAGTCACAAAACCCTGCAACGATTAACAATAACAACAAAAATATTTTCTCGCTAGTACTAAGTCCCTCTCATACATCAGATGCCATCTCAGATAAGAAAAGAAGTGAAATGAAAAAAATTGAGCATTTTTTTTAATTTCAGTATATTACAGGGGTACAAATGTTTAGATTACATATATTGCCTTTGCCCCACCTCAGTCAGAGCTTCAAGTGTGTCCATCCCCCAGACAGTGCGCACCACATTCATTAGATGTATATATACCCACCCCGTCATCCCCTCTCCCATCTGCCCAACACCTGATGAATGTTACTACTATATGTGCACTTAAGTGGTGATCAGTTAATACCAATTTGATGGTGAGTACATGTGGTGCTTGTTTTTTCATTCTTGTGATACTTACCTAGTAGAATGGGCCCCAGCTCTATCAAGAATAATACAAGAGATGCTAGATCACCATTGTTTTTTATGGCTGAGTACAACTCCATGGTGTATGTATATATATATCTATATATATATATAGATATCACATTTTATTAATCCATTCATGTATTGATGGGCACTTGGGTTGTTTCCACATCTTTGCAATTGTGAATTGTGCTGCTATAAACATTCTAGTGCGGATGTCTTTTTTGTAGTAGGTCTTTTTTTCCTTTGGGTAGATGCCTAGTAATGGGATTGCCGGATCAAATGGTAGTTATACTTGTAGCTCTTTGAGGTATCTCCATATTACTTTCCACAGAGGTTGTACTAGTTTGCAGTCCCACCACCAGTGTATGAGTGTTCCTACCTCTCCACCTCCAGGCCAACATTTATTGTTTTGGGACTTTTTGATAAAAGCCATTCTCATTGGAGATAAGTGATATCTCATTGTGATTTTTATTTGCATTTCCCTGATGATTAGAGATGTTGAGCATTTTTTCATATGTTTCTTGGCCAATAGTCTATCTTCTTTTGAAAAGTTTGTGTTTATGTCCCTTGCCAACTGTTTGATAGGGTCGTTTGATTTTTTCTTGCTTATTTTCCTGAGTTCTATATAGATTCTAGTTATAAGCCCTTTTTTGGATGTGTAGCATGCAAATATTTTCTCCCATTCTGTAGGTTGTCTGTTTTCCCTCATGATAGTTTCCTTGGCTGTGTAGAGCTTTTTAATTTGATCAGGTCCCATTTATTTATTTTTGTTGTTGCTGTGATTGCCTTTGAGGTCTTCTTCATAAATCCTTTGACGAGGCCAATGTCTGTAAGGGTTTTTCCAACATTTTCTTCCACAAATTCTTACAGTTTCATGCCTTAGGTTTAAGTCTGTTATCTACCATGAGTTGACTTTTGTGAGGTGAAAGGTATGGATCCTGTTTCAGTCCTCTACATGTGGCTATCAAATTTTCTCAGCACCATTTATTGAATAAGGATTCTTTTCCCCAGTATATGTTTTTGTCTGCTTTGTCGGTGACTAGATGACTATATGAGGATGGTTTTATATCTGTTCCCTTGGTCTATGTCTCTGTTCTTGTGCCAGTACCATGCTGTTTTATGTACTATAGCCTTGTAGGTCAGCAGAATCAACATTGGTAAAATGTCTGTACTACCCAAAGTGATCTACAAATTCAATGCAATCCCTATTAAAATACCAACCTCATTTTTTGCAGATCTAGAAATTGAGCATTTTGGTTAAAGCGACTATTTTCATTATTGCATTGAGCTAAGACTATTTGATTTTCTGAATACAATAGTTTCCTTTCCTGAGATTTAGGAGGTTTAAGAGAAAGGTCAAGTAACTTAGAGACATAATAAAGAAGTTACTTTTTCTTTTTACCACTGAGCACAGTGCAAGTAAATTTAAGACTTCGTATAAACTCCTTGAAACCTATATCTAATTTTCTTGTAGAAAGGTTGAGACAGTTTTTAGTCTTTTTATTTCCAATAGGAGCATCCATTTCATCATCATTCGTCATTCTCAGTATTTCTGTTACAAAATTTTATTAAGTATAATTTATAAATTGAAACAATAGAATAGTATTAATATCATTTATTATATGGTATCATGTGTTCAATTAAGATGCAAGATTATTCGATGAAAAGTGCACTGCATAAAAGTATTAATTTAACATGTTTTTTTCATTTATTTGTTTTTCAATGTGGATTAAAATTGACAAGTTTAAGAAAGATTCTAAGAGTAGAATCAAAAATGTTTCGCATATTGCTGAAAACACTAAGGTTTTAGTTTGAAATGAAAACTAATTTTCCTTTTATCAATGCACATAATATATGAAGGTTTTAGTCTTTTAGTACCAGTAAAAATTTATATATATAATTTAAAGTAAAAACTATAGATAAACAAGATGAATTTTGTACTATTTTACAGTATGCAATTTTTTATGGGCATTTTAAGTTTATTTAGTCTTTTATGTACTATGATTTCAGAATAATATCTAAATATATTTATTAAGGAGCTACTCTACATTATAACACTCGATCTTAGCCAAAGGTTGGGATGTGATTACTGTACATTATTAAACAGCTGTATGACCACAAAGGTTGAGATAGGAAAAAACATAGCCATTTTTAATAGAATGGTCCAAGAAATCACTTATGTTTTAATTAGGTGCTTCTCTGGATTTATATAAAAGAAAAGTTCAAAAATAAAATATTTTTGAAGATGCTTGACTGAGGTAATTTCCTAGAGATGAGATATCTTATTCCTTTTGTTCAGCAGGTGTGTGCATGTCTTAGGCAAGTGTAAGACAATTTAGATACAGTTGTGTTTGATTAGATTGATTAAATATGCATTTTTACTCCATAAAGACAAATTTTATGTATATTAGTTGGACATCTATTTTTAGAAACATCAAGTGTTTATTGTGTGCTACCTGCTCATGTCTACCATGGTTTTGAATAAAGAAACAGCAGTTTCCTTGAAAATGTGAATATATTTCAAAAAATATATTTCTGCCTTCTGTATGACAATAATTTAGGAAAATAGAATCAATGTATTGCCTATTTCATTGTAAGTAGAAAAAAATTCTATGTTCATGTTTTGGCTGGAAAACATTAATTTGGAGACTATATATATATATGTATTTGTATTTAAATTAAGCAAAGAATACATTTTTTTGAAGTAATAATAATTACAGTTAATACTCAGAGCCAGGCATTGTTTTAAGGGCTTTAAATATAATAGATTTAATAGTCACAGAAAAATTTCATGATGGTTATTACGAGCTAAGAAAGTGTGACCACAAAAAGGCTGAGTTGCTGGGCCAAGGTACATAAGTATAAAAGAGTCAAACAGATTTTTGACCCATGCTCTTAACCACAAAGCCATATAGCTTCAGTTTGAGTTTTATTATTTTAAACACCTCCATGCTCTCAGATACTTCCTTTTATATTTTCAACTGTGTCAACTCAGCTGCCAGAACATATCATTTGCACCCTCTCAATATCTCTCATCTACAGCCATGCCTTATTTTGTGCTTTAATTTGGGCTT
The DNA here is from genome assembly GCF_000956105.1 of Propithecus coquereli. Taxonomy (NCBI): domain Eukaryota; kingdom Metazoa; phylum Chordata; class Mammalia; order Primates; family Indriidae; genus Propithecus; species Propithecus coquereli. The sequence continues at coordinate 13,134,054 of NW_012143856.1, read as the reverse complement.
TCATAACATTATGCCTTGATTTTGGCATGACGTATTCAGTCCCTTCCACTTCCAATTCCATTTATACACAGACATCAGAATAATTTTTCTAACATGACTTCATAGTAAAAACTAAAACATTAAAAAAACTAGGAATAGACAGAAACTTCCTCCCTATGAAAAATGGCATCTATGAAAATGGTAACTAACATCATAATTAATGGCAAAAGATATGACACAGATGTTCTCTTTGCCACTCCTATTCAATATTTTACTGGAAATTTAGCCAGGGCAATTGGGCAAGAAAATGAAATAAAAGATACCCATATTAAAAAGAAAGAAATAAAGAATAGCTCCTCTTGAGTATTACATGATCATGTTTATATAAAATCCTAAAAAATGCACAAAAAAAACTAATAAATGAATTCAGTAAGGTTTCAAGATATAAGATAAATAACGAAAATCCATTGCATTTCTATATACTTGTAATGAACAATCCAAAAATGAAATTAAGACAATAATTCTATTAACATTACTGTTAAAGAAGTTTAAAATACATAGGAAAAAATTAACAACGAAAGTAGAAAACTGCAAAACATTGTGGATGCAAAAAACCCATTGAATTTTTTAATTTAAGTTGGTGAATAATACAGTATGTGAATTATATTTCAAAATAGAAATCAATACCAAGAAAAACACTCAATTCTACACAAAGTCATTGAAATGAAACAACCTGCTATTGAAGGATTATTGGGTCAATAACAAAATTAAGATGGAAATAAAAAGAATCCTTGAACTAAATGACAAAGGAGACACAAGCTATCAAAATCTATGGGATTCAGTAAATGCAATTCTTTCAGAAAAATCCATAGCCTTAAATGCCTATATCAAAAAATCATAAAGATCACAAATCAACAATCTAATGATACATCTTAAGGAACTATTATAGAAAAGGAAGGGCAAACCAAATCTAAACTGAGCAGAAGAAAAGAAATAACTAAGGTCAGAGCAGAACTAAATAAAATTTAAAAAAAGACAAAGAATCAATGAAACAAAGTTTGATTCTTTAAAAAGATAAACAAAATTGATAGACCTATTGCTAGGTTAATCATGAATAGAAGAGAAAGGACCCAAACAAGCTCAATCAGAAATGAAAAAGGAGATAATACAACTGACACCACAACAATAAAAAATGCCATCTGAATACTATGAAAATCTCTATGCACATAAACTCAAAAACATAGAGAAAATGGACAAATTTCTGAAAACACACAACCTCCCAAGACTCAATCAGGAAGAAATAGAAATCCTGAACAGACCAATAATAAGCAATGAGATTGAAGCAGAAATGAAGAAGAATCTTTAAAGCAAAAAAAGCCCTGGACCAGAAGAATTCACAGCCAAACTTTACCAGACCTACAGAGAACACCTGGTACCCATACTGCAGAAATTATTCCATTACATCAAGAAGGAACTCTCCCAACTCATTCTGTGAAGGCAGTATCTCCTTAACACCAAAGCCAGGAAAGGACAAACCAGAAAAAGAAAATGATAGACCAATATCCCTTATGAATATAGAAGCAAAAATCCTCAATAAAATATTAGTAAACCAAATTCAACAGCACATCAAAATAATAATAATAAAATAATAATAATACCCTATGAACAAGTGAGCTTTATCCCAGGCATGCAGGGATGGTTCAACATATGTAAATCAATAAATGTGATTCAATACATAAACAAAACAGAGACTATCTGATCATCTCAATAGATGCAGAAAAAGCATTCGACAAAATTCAGCACCCTTTCATGATAAAAATCCTCAACAGACTAGGCATATAAGGAACATATCTCAAAATTATAAAAGCCGTATATGACAAACCACTGCCAACATCATATCGAATAGGGAAAAGTTGAAAGCATTCCCATTAAGAACTGGAAAAAGACAGGGGTGCCCACTGCTGGCACTTCTATTTAACGTAACACTGGAAGTCCTAGCCAGAGCAATCAGGTAAGAGAAAGGAGTAAAGGGTACTTAAATTGGGATAGAGGAGGTAAAAATATTGCTTTTTGGTGATGATATGATCTTATATCTAGAGAACACCACAGATGCCACCAAAAGACTCCTGGAACTGATAAATAATTTCAGCAAAGTCTCAGGTTACAAAATCAATGTACATAAATCAGTAGCATTTCCTATACACCAATGACAGTCAAACTGAGAGTGAAATAAAAGACTCAATACCATTCACAATAGCCACAAAGAAAATAAAATATCTAGAAATATACTTAACCAAGGAGGTAAAAGATCTCTACAAAGACAACCAACAAATACTGAGAAATGAAATCGGTGAGGATGTAAGCAAATGGAAAAACATATCATGCTCAGGGACAGGTAGAATCAACATTGTCAAAATGTCCATACCACCCAAAATAATTTAAAGATTGAATGCAATACCCACTAATATACCAACATCGGATTTCAAAGATATAGAAAAATAATTCTAGGCTTGATTTGGAACTAGAAAAGAGCCCAAATAGCCAAAGCAATCCTAAGCAAAAGAAACAAATTTGGAGACAACCCATTACCAGACTTCAAATTATACTACAAGGCTATAGTAACCAAAACAACATAGTATTGGCACAAAAATCGAGACATAAACCAATAGAACAGAACAGAGAACCTAGATATAAAACCTTCTGCATCCAGCTATCTGACCTTTCACAAAGCAGACAATATTATACAATGGGGAAAAAAAGTCCTATTCAATAAATGGTGCTAGTAGAATTGAATAGCCACATGCAGAAGAATGAAACAGGATCCATAACTCTCACCACTAACAAAAATTAATTCAAATTAGATAGAAGACTTTAATGTAAGGCATGAAACCATAAGAATTCTAGAAAAAAATGTTGAAACAACTGTTCTAGATATTGGCCTAGGCTAAGAATTTGTGAAGAAGACCCCAATGGCAATCACAGCAACAACAAAAATAAATAAATGGGACTTGATTAAATTAAAAAGCTTCTGCACAGCTAAGGAAACAATCGGCAGAGCAAATAGTCTACACAGTGGGAGAAAATATTTGCAAACTATATATCTGATAAGGGCTAATAAACAAACTCTACAAAGAATACAAGCAAATCAGCAAGAATAAAACAAACAACCATATTAAAAAGTTGGCAAAAGACATGAACAGAAGCTATTCAATAAAAGGTATACAAAGGGTGAATAAACATATGAAAAAATACTCAATGTCACTAATCATCAGGGAAATGCAAATTAAAACCACAAAGAGATATCACCTTATCCCAGGTAGAATGGTTGTTATTAAAAAGTCCAAAAGCAATAGATGCTGGTGTGGACTCAAAGAGAAAAGATTGCTTCTACACTGTCAGTAGTACTGCAAATTAATACAACCTTTATAGGAAACAGTATGGAGATTCCTCAAAGAACTAAAGTTAGAACTATCATTTGATTCAGCAATCCCACTACTGGGTATTTTCCCAAAGGAAAAGAAGTCATTTTATCAAAAAGACACATTCACTTGATTGTTTATTGCAGCATAATTCACAATTGCAAGGATGTGGAATAAACCCAAATGCCCTTCAATTCATGAGTGGGTTAATGAAGTATGGTATATGTATACCATGGAATACTACTCAGCCATGAAGAAAGATGAATTAAGGCCTTTTGCAACAATTTGGATGGAACTGGAGACTATTCTCCTAAGTGAAGTATCTAAAGAATGGAACAAAAACACACCACATGTACTCACTATTAAATTGGAACTAACTGATGAGCACACATGTGCACAAAGGCAAGTAAAACTCAGTGGAAATCAAGCATGGGGTTGTGGGTAGGAGGGGATGGGTGAAAATCTACTCAAGTACAATGAACACTACCTGGGTGATGGACATGCTATAACCCTGACTGAAACAACAAAAGCAATCCATGTAATCAAAAACATTTGTACCCCCGAAATAGTTTAAAATAAAAAAAAAAGGTTTGTGAAAAAAATATATATAAAATAATAATCTTTTTGAAGTAGTCCCTTCTCACAATTCTTTCTGGTCTACAAATTAAGTCAAAATTCCTGTTTATAAGCTGAAAGCACTTGTCATCTGGCCTTTACCATTTTGTTTGTTTCTCAATTCATTAATGATACATTAAAAGTAATCATGCCTATTATTCATATATTCCACTTATTTTCTCTTTGTCATGCCTTCTCTACCCAAGAGATACTTATTTCTCCATCTTTGTGTTCAAATATCTACTAACTTTTACTTCTCATTCCCCATGCCATCTCTTCTCTGAAAGAGGTGACTCTCTTCTGCTGTCCAATCTCTCTTTTCTCTGAAACTTCATAGCACTGTAGTTCTGTACCTTTCTCATGGCATTGATCACTTTCTGTTTTCTAGCACAACTGGATCAACTTTACACAAATTCCTTGATGGCAGGGTTTCTGTTCAATTTATTTTTTAGCCCTCCCACAAAAATGAATAAAATAGCATGCATGTGGGTGTTTAAATGAGTTAATTATGTATTCAGAAAGGCAGAGAGAATGAATAAATGGAAATAGTGAACAAACGATCCACTGAATGAATGAATCTCACTTTCCCTCAAAGCTTTTTAACCAGGTTGCATGGATATATCTTCTGGGTTATTCTGCGCATAACAGAATCTACTATGAATATTTAGATAGAAAAAGAATTTTTTTTTTTTTTTTTTTGAGACAGAGTCTCACTGTGTTGCCCAGGCTAGAGTGCCATGGCGAGAAAAAGAATTTTTAAAAGGACATTATCTCACAAACTCACCAAAGGGCTAGAGAGCTACATTTTTTAGATCTCTTGTCAGAAACAAAAAACAAGCATATTGCATTTGCTGATGTAGAAAAAACATTCCCTGTCCCTTCTAGCTGTTCAGTACTTATCAGAGTCAAGATTGGATCACAAAACTTTGTTAAGGTCACCCCCTGAAGAACTGGATAGAGGTTTTAGATAGCTTCTGTAGAATTAATACATGTACCTTCATAACACACATTGTGAATGCTTCTCCTTTCAGAATCTATTGCTCATGAAAAGCCAAATATGTTCAGCAAAGCATGAGACAACTGTAGTCATTCATCAGTGGTCACAGAGTCACATTTAAGTGTAACTTTAAAGATGTCATGGACCTTATATTTATTGTTCTGAATAAACATTAATCTCGTGAAGAAGTACTGAAGGTTGAAGGCCTATAATTACCCGCCAGCTAGGTACACTGTCATTAGCTACGATGAAAGTGTCTCTGGGTTTCCATATCAATGCACATTGCCCACCTTACAAGGTAATATTCCCCAGAAATGAGAATTCAACCTCCATGTCTTTATAGGCCCCAACATTCACTCAAACAGACCAAGAACATGCCAAGCTATCCTTGGGTTTCAATGCCGACTTCGTAAAGAGGTGGACTGAGATGGATGACAATTCAAGTTAAAGATGAGTGCAGTCGACTTTAAGCTATATCACTTGTCAATCATTAAATGAGGAGAAAAAGTGTGACAAGGATGACTTTCAGTAGAAGGAACCCAGTATTTGATTTTAATATCATCGGTCTTAGGAAAACTCCTGATTTAGTTGTTTTCATGAGCATCTGATGTAATTTCATAGTTACTCACTACAGTAAAACAAGTCAGGTGCCTATGCTAGATTTTTACTTAAAAGTGTAAAGACAGAACAATCCAAAGAAATTAAAACAGCAAACCCTGAACACGGTGGAACTGGCATTGTGGGTAAATCATTTAACTAATATTGAGCCTCAGTTTCCTCAACTCTAAAAAACAATAAAATACACCACATGATTGTAAAGATTAATTAAATGAGATGCATTTAAAGCATCTAAGAGACTGCCTGGCCCATAGTACACAATAAATATTTGATGGTTTTAATTATTTACATAAGCATGCTTGCCTATCAAATTAATTTACATTAGTTATTATCTTAATTTTGTTCTGTATAATAGTCTTCTACACGTTATCTACAGAAATAGCACAGTCATTGTGCTCAGCATTTAACGGATGGGAAAACAAGCAAAATGAAAGTAAGGGAAGTTAAGTGATTTAACTGAGAAGAGCAAGACAGACAGAGCTACAATTCTCCTGTGTTACAATTACGCTATTTATACCAATTGCGAGGTGGTGGTGGTGGCATATACAAAGGACAAAAACGGCGAAGTTATAATTGACATAAGAGATACATTGACAGGATCAAACAGGATAAGCTAATTTGTAATTCCAGAATCTCTTAGACACAACATTTTTTTCTTTGTAAAAGCATAGATTTCAGGGGTACTAAAAGGCACCCGTTTTTGGCTTCCCATGGTATCCCTTTGCCTCCATATCCATTCTTATTTTTTTCATGCAAGAGAATTTTTGGCTAATAATTATAGCCACACAGAGAAATATTTCATATTCAGTCTTGCCTGAAGTCAGGTATAAACCATATGGTAAAGCTCTGGCCAATGAAATAGATCAGAAGAGGTGTGTGTGTAACTTCTGGGCTGCGCCTCTAAAAGGAGGGGGCCAGCATTCCATTTCCCATATTATTCATCTGACTGGCTGGAATGTGGGCAGCCACGGCAGCAGGAATTGGAACAGCCTTGTTTGACCGTGAGATGGAGGCTGGCTGTTGAGGATGGCAGAGCAGCAAAACAGAGAACGCCTACATCTCTGAAAACTTTGAGGATTAGAGTCACCACACAAGATTAGAATTGTATATGAAAGAAAAATAAACTTCTGTATTATTTAGAACACGACTATTTGGTGTAACAGCACCTAAAATGCTATTCTAATGAAGCACAATACAACTTACTTATTCTATTGTTGCTACTGTCACTACCTCTCTTGTGTGTGCACCCTTTATTATAGAATCAGAGAATGGTATCAGGACAGGGTATCAGAAACCAACGAGATCAGTATCTTCCCGCCTCCATCTCATATTTGTCAAGAGCAGAAACTAAGACCAGAAACTGACAAATGCTAAGACTTTAAATAACTCTTCAAAATTGCAGTTTAATGTAATTTCATGTGAACCATGCTTAGGTTTGTGTTTTTGCTTTTCTTCTCCACTTAGTATTAATAGCTAAAAAAAAATAATAATATAATGTCACTAATATAAATGTTGTATATTTATTTCTTGTTTTATCTACAGTACTTATTGTGAGAATTTAATTTTAAAATAATTAAAAAATATAAATATCCATACAATTATTAATTTTAAAAATGTAGTTTCAGAACAATATGTATTCTATGAACCAGTTTTTGCTGAAAATATACAATTATGTGGTTATGTATATTTTTATGGATGTGTCTAAGTATATTTAAACAAAAATTATGGATGTATACATAGCAACTTCTCGGTATGCCTTTTGGGAGAACAATTGGAGATGATAAGTGAAGAAGTTCGACTTTTGTTTATCTACTCATGTATTAATTGAACTTTTCAATGAACATTTACAATTTTGTAATCTATCTTAATAAAATTTGTTTTAATAATGTTATATGATCCCACCAAAAACAGCCATAAACTATCCACAATTTGGGGACATAAATACAACCAAATGCATTTTAATTATTTAGATCTGTTTTTACCTTTTATCTAGTTAAGATACAACTGTATTAACAACAACAACCTCTACATACAGAACACTGAAGCAATAGCAAGTAACTGCACAGGGAGTATTCCATACTCTAGAGAACAAGAGTAAGACCAGTGCAGGTAATTGTAAAAGTCTACCAACAAACACTAAGTCATGGAGTGCACAGGGGCTATCTTTTTCTTTGTAAATAGTACAAAGAAGGCAGGGCTGGTTAGTGAGTGAAGACAGTGAATTTGAAGGAAAAGGAGAAGAAGGAAGAGAATAGGAGAAGGAAAAGGGTGAAGGAGAAAAAGGAGAATAAGAGAAAGAAGAGCAAGAGGAGAGGGAAGGAGAGAAAGAGGAGGAGGAGGAAAAAATGTTAGGACTGAGAATAAAATACAATCAGATTTTTACTAATCTCAAATATAGAGACTACTTGAGTATACAAAATTAAATCTAACCTCACTAACCAATGTCTCGATTATGCAGATAGTGAACAAACATGTGTTCTTGATATCATTAAAGAGTTCATCAGCCATGTTCAAACTTCTATAAAATGCAAAAATTTTACTAACATAACATAATAAATTAAAGCTTTAATATACTTAGTAATTTTAATTTTTTTAAAGAAGATCTTCCAAATGCCAAAGCAATCTACTATAAGTTTTACCTATTCTCCAGTTATTTTTCAATGTTTTGCTGGAATTAAAAAAAAATCAAAAAGAAAATTAGTAAAACCTCAAGTACAAAAGATATGGACAAAATGAAGACCTAAATAATTAGCCTATGAATACCACAGTTTGTACGTACATTGAAAGCAGAAAATATGGCTCGTCTGCTAATTAAATTGACCATTGGGGATTGTGAAAATTTAATACTTGATGCATTCTTCATAAAATAAATAGGTTTATATATTTTGAAAGTAAATAAAGAGCAAATTTTTTTTTCTTTTTAATCAATATGGACTGAAAAGAAAAGAAAATTTAAATGACTAGTGATATTTATAATCATATCATGAACATCCAAATATTCTTTTTTTAAACAAGGTTGTGGGAAGTGAACGCAGAGCTAGAAGACACCTAAAAATAAAAGATAGAGATGTCATGTATTTTCCTTAATGAATAAATATTGTTAGAGCCTTGGGTGAATCTCTGCTTTGATATGCGTATTTTTTCCTCTTTAAATTTCAGTTCTGTGGAATCATGCAAGAAACAGAGATAAAGTTGGGATTTACTTTTGGGGGGCAGAGTGGGGAGGAGAGCAGGGACAGAAAAACACCTGTAGAAAATGCCACAGAAACTTAAATACAGGGAAAGCAAAATTATAAATGAGTGATTAAAATCATTAACCTCCAATGCAACCTGACACATGTAAAATCTGTTGTTTCAAGACTCAAACTATAAATCTAGAACCCACATGAAGCAACGGTTAATTAAAATAAAAAAACTCAAGAAATGAATAGTTTCTGTCTTACAGTGAAATGATTTTGTATGTAGGTAACTGAGCTATAAGAGAAAAACAGAGGTTTAATTCTAAATAAGGGATAATTAAATGAAAATTACAATGTGAGTCCAGTTACAAAATTCTATTAAGGCTTGCTTCTTGTTGAGTTTATCTTTATGTATATTCCGGTCAAGTAATATAATTGATATTTTAATAGACTGTCTTTTATTTTTCTCTTAAAAGAAAAAGAAAAGAAGAAAAAGGAGGGGGAGAAATAGAAAATGAAGAAGCAACCACTGGTCAGTTATTTTTCTATCAGCTTTACCTGAAGGGAGAACTGTTCTGGTGTGACCCATTGCAAGGTACCAACAACATCTGGTGGTAATTATCCTGTATTACAGTCCCAATATCCCTGGATAGAATAACCAATCTTCCAATCTTTCTGCCATTTTAGTGGAAATTTAATTTTTAATAAAAACTCCATAAGTGTTTGTGCATATGTATGTCTTATATGGATGAAAAACAGAATATCTGATTAACCAAAATTTATTAAGAACATGTTCAGAAGATCTGTACAACAGAGATAACAGATATTTTATTATATGAGAGAAAATACAACAAAGAACAGAAATATTGCAAAATAGTAACAAAATAGATAAAGTAATTAGATTAATTAAATGCTGATTTGAAATATAAGCAAGTTGTAGGATTTCTTTCTTTCTTTTTTGGATACATATTGTTACTGGTGCAGGTCCTTGGGCTCTCTATGCAATAGAAATTAACAAGAGGCCAAACGGAAGTCACAGGCAAGGCTTTATTGCGGCTTATGTTGGAACATAAGGGAAGCAGCACAAAGGAAAAGTCCTCAGGCTTTCTTCCTGAGGGGAGACCACGGAGAGTTTTAAAGAGGCGTAGGCGGGAAAAGAGTGAAGTGTAGGAATGTAGAGGTGGAAATTTTCTTGCATCTGCATAGTTCTGTTACAGGCGTCTTCATGCTTGCATGTCTCATTAGCATGTTAAATTTCCACCCCTGGATGTGATTTTTAGCATTAAAATGATATTATAATGAGGAAAAAGTCAGGGTAAGGTCATTGTGGGTTTTTTTTTTCTGGCTTAAGGCTGTTGGATTCTGATAGGTTTGGTTCTTTTGCAGCCAGGTGCCTTATCAGCCTGTGTCCGTGTCTTGCTCCCGTGGCCCTGAAAAACACTACTCACAAGGTTATGCTGTCCCATGTTGTCTCCCTTGGTCAGGAGTGATGCCTGAGTCCTGTTCCTATACCGTCTCAATATGATTTAGTCAGTTTTGAAGACTATATTCTTCATCGCCTAAAAATACTGTGGGATTTCAATCTTTCATGCATGTCGTCATTCTATATTAACTATATTAATACTATATTAATGTATATTAACTACTATTAATAGCATTCTTAAAAATATAAATAATCTAAGTACATAAGGAAATTTCAACTTTATGATGACTTCTAGAAGCACAACATATATTTATTCATTTATTCATTCATTCATTTAGTCCTTATATGTTGTGCACCTACTGTGTTCCAGACATGATTTAGTTCTAGGCATAAGATAGTGAACAAGACAGGCGCACAGTATTTGGTCCCATGCATTTTCTGTACTATCAGGAAACAGACAATGAACAAACATACTAATGAACAAAATGGTTTCAGATTGTCTCAAATATTATGAGCGACATAACCAAGGTTGTGTGCTAGAAACAAAGGACTGGAGGGAGTGGGTAGTTATTTTCAAAATATTTCAAGAAGTAGCTTGGAGAATTCCTCTTTGGAAAGGCAAGTTTTAAGTTGAGACCTAGAACATGAGAAGAAGCCGGTGTGCAAAGACTCAGAAAAAGGAAACGAGGAAAAAAAGACCAGGAAGAGGGAATCAGCTTCTTTGGTATGATATGCGTGTTCAGGGTGCAAAGAACTGGGAAAAGAGAGGTTGAGATGAGGTTGAAAAGTAGAGGAGAAGAACAGACCAGACCCTGCAAGTTTTGGTTTTATTCTCAGTGAAAGGGAAAATCTTTGAACAGTTTCAAGCAGTTTTTTTGATTTAGCCTGATTTAGCTCTATGTAAAAGTAAATATTGCAATGAGGAAAATGTTTGTATATAGTAAACCAATATATTATTTGTCCTAATTCAACACTAGTTTCTAGATGCCTGAGATTCCAATATCAAGAAGCTAGCCTATCTGACTTAAATTGTAAGTATTTAATATTAGCTAACATGCAGAGAGGGCACAGGAAATAATGTCTGAAGAGGAATTTGGGGTAGACAGAAGAGAAAAGTTAATGAGAATTTCTTATTGTCCAGTGAAGTCTGGGAAGAAAGACACCAACCAAGGTGAAGAAAAAGGCAAAAAAGGAAACATAAGGAATGTAGCTTTCACCTGCGTTTCTGAAATCCCAGTCAGAGGTGTGGAGTTAATTGAAGGGAAAGGTTTTTGCCTACTTCCATTTTGAACTCTGAAAAGACAACTTCACCGTTGGGAGTTTGTGGCAACAAGAGTTCAGCCACGGCACAGACGAAAACGAAAGATATGGCAGCATTAAGTAGAGAGAAGGCTGAGTGAATGCTCAGAGCTGCCTTTGTGTAGTGGGGCACGGATGGGACTCAAACGTGCCCTGGATGCCCCATGGAAGAGACGAAGATAGCTGAGCCCAGAGCGAGGAGGCCTGCCTGGGGCTACCCTGGTAAGAGACAAGGTGGCCATGGTGCAAAAACCACAGTGTAAGTAGCCTAGTCAGGCACCTAATGGAGGGTGGTTTTGAAAACATGAGAGGAGCACAGCCAAGTCCTGAAGTGCCCAAGAGAACAAGTCACAAATTTAGGATGCACCTCAGAACATAGCCCAACAACCCCAGGGATCAAGCAGCCATCCTACAGCAGAGATCCAGGAGGATCCAGAGGGCCCAGAGGTCACCCAAGAGTCCCACGTTTCTCCACCACTTCTGCAAGGGCAGGAGGCCCCCGTCTGTCCCCTCCCGCATTCTCATTTGTTAGTTTGGGACTTGTGAGTGGCAATATGTAAAACAAAGCACTTTCCTGGAAAAAAAAAAAAAATTAAACCAGAATCTGAGATACTGTAAATTAGCCAGTTAAAATCTCCACCATGGATCCGGTCCCTATTTGTCAGGGTCAGGGCTTGTGAGGAAGATTAGATTTGTTAGAGACAATCAAAAACCTTCAATTACTTTGTACATCAGAGTTGACCTAAGTGTAAATTTACAGCACTACCACAATATTAGATTTAATCATTATTCCATCTATTTCAGTTCATTGACTGCCCATATGTAATTAGCACACATTTAAAAATATGTGTTTATTAAGATATGTGTACTGCTATTAATGAAGTGCTCTAAAATGAAAAGTATTCTGAACCTGAGTAAGAAATCATATGTTCTGTGGCTGAGGCTGTCATTGCCACCAAGTGGCTCTGTAACCTGGGGCAAGTCATTTAATTTCTCTGGGCATTAATTTGCTCTGAAAAATGAGGAGACTGGACTAAATCATTGCTAAGGTCAATTTTGATTTCTGATGTCTGTCATGTGAGTGCTAAAATAAGGCCTGCTGAGATGATGGTGGTTAGATTTGCATTAATCAAGAAACAATGATAATAACTGTAGAACCATTTAGTGAGTCCAGGCCATTTGCCTGGCACAAAGTAAGTCATTTTATATAAGTTATTCCTAATCATCTAAACAAACCCATGAGGAAATAGAGGTTCAGAGAGGCTATAATTTGCTTTATGCTACACAGCTGGTAAGTGGCAGCACCAGGCCTGCGACCCATGTTTTCTCTGAAGCTTCTGAATTAAGTATGGTGCTACTTATTTTCCATTTTTGTTTGTTTGTTTGTTTGATCTGAAGATTCAACTTCCAGGCATTGTTAAAATCCTATGTATTTTTCACACTCTTCATTCTCTCCAGAGCTATTTTTATAGCATTGAGGCAAAGCAACTGTCCCCTGAACTCCTGAAGAATTCAGATCATTCATTTAGCACTTATTTTCAGAGCTCATACATTTTTCTAATCTACTGTAAATATCTCCTATGTACTGATAACCAAACCATAAATGTCTTGAAGGAGTGTCAAGAAATGCTTGGGAAGTGTGTCGCACCAACTTAGGCTGAAAGTTAGGTAAAGAGAGTAGGGTGCCTACAGTCAAAATCTCAGGAGGTCTCACTCTCAGGATCATGCCAGTGCAGGATCACCTCAGTCCATTCCTGGCCCTGGCCGGCGCACAGCAGCTGGTGCACAGCTAGCTCTCCGGGATGATCTGAAGTTCAGCAACTTCAGTTCTCAGCTGTGATGCCTACTAAAGTTTGCCTGCCCAGTGAGACCCTATGCAGTGCCTGGAGAGTCAACCTGGTGGAAACAAAGCTGGAGTCCAGAAAGGCAGAGCAGAAATGAGTCTGCTGGAAACACCTTCCTTGGTAGCATGTCCTTACAGTATAATGGGTCACCAAAGAGCCAAAACAAGGGTAACTGAGCCGATATCTTCCCATTCAGTCATCCCCTGGAGCTATAAACCCCAGTGATGTAATGTTATAAATGGAAAGGTTTCTAAAACAATTTCTGAAGGTTATTTCAGGCCTTGACCAGGCCTTGTGTTAGTTCACTAGGGCTACCATAACAAATACCACAGGTAGGGTTACTTAAACAACAGAAATTTATTTTCTTACAGTTCTAGGGACTGGGAGTCCAAGATGAAGGAGTCAGCAGGTTTGGTTTCTTCTGAGGCCTCTCTCCTTGTTGGCTTGAAGATGGCCACATTCTTTTTTTTTTTGAAACAGGGTTGCACTTTATCAGGCTGGAGTGCAGTGGCATGATGATAGCTCATTTAACCTTGAACTCCTGAGCTCAAGCAATCCTCCCACCTCAGCCTCGCAAGGTGCTAGGATTACAGGCATGAACCACGGCACCAGGTCACATGGCCACATTCTTGATGTGTCTTCACAAGTTCTTTTCTCTGTGAATACACTTCTCTGTTGTCTCTCTGTCTCTCTGTGTGTCCAAATTTCTTCTTATAAGGACACGAATCATATTGAATTAGGATCCGCCCTAATGGCATCGTTTTAGTTTAATCACCTTTTTAAAAGACGCTGTCTCCAATTACAGTCACATTCTGAAGAAATAGGGATTAGGACTTCAACATATGACTTGGAGTAAGGAACATAATTCAGCCCATCACACCATGGATCTAGAGAATTGTAAGCTCTCAAACAGGCAAATATATTCATAATGGCTAGTAGAATACCATACATGTTAATAAATATTTTATGTAATTCTTCATGCTTCAAAATTCAATTCTGACAATATCTAGGTAAACAATAAGCTTCTAATGAATCAATATGATTGATTGAATTAATGAATAAATTTTTTTTACTATCTGGGATGGTCACCATCACACTATCTGTTAGCAAAACTTAAGGATTAGTTGGAGATATAGCTGAGATGAGAATTTAATAAATCACTTCAGTCTTTATTATTTAAAAATTAGTATTTTAATTAAACAATTGAACTTAAGCAATATTACAAGTTAAATAGATAATTCTTATTTAACAAGATCTCTTTCTTTTTAGTAAATATGTAAAATCAAATATTTTTCACACTTTTTCTTCTTTATTAGCTTTAATGAGACCTAATTCACATACCCAAATATGGATTGGATATTCATTACCCTGAATTCTATATTATCACTAAATCACCTTTGTACTGGCCCTCTGGTTTCACATTATCATGAAGTAAAAAGTACATCATACATACATATTTTAAGTATTTATTTAAACCATTATGCTGATAATAGTCTGAATTTTTATGTATTTATTGTATTTTTAACATTAGACATGTCCTCATCAACCAAAAGATCTCAATCTTTCCCTTTGAGTTTTCTACTCTAGGATACCCTGATTCCTGTTTTTTTCACATAGCAAGGAAAGGAAAAGAAAAGCTAATTGTGTAGATTTTCTTCTTTTACACATTATGGTATACCACCAGCATGCTTGTCTAGATTCTGTCTAATCAGATAATTATTTTCTATTTGACTCTTTAAAAATAAAATAGTTCATTACTCATCAATTACTATCAGCAAAAGTCATTGACTTGTTTTAACTTGAAATTCAAATTGAATAGCTTACCCTTAGCCACAGGCCAAAAGCAGTTGAGGTCACAGAGTATAGGTCCTTGAAACATATGTTTTTGAAAAAATACATGTTTTTATTTATTAAATTTATTTTTACATTCTTTTTTTACTTAAAATACTTAAGGCAGGTTATAAATTGTGAGATTAAAGACTATTTTCCTTATATCAAATAGAATTTCTTACTGAGTTTTTATAAGGTTAATTTCAAGTAACACTTAGCAAATAGAGCTTGTGCCAAGTTTAAAAGACCACAAAAACCACACTTGATATTAGCCAAAAGGCCGAGAAGCGATAGAAATCCAAATCAAAACCACAATGAGGTATCACCTAACCCCAGTGAGATTGGCCTCTATCAAAAAACACAAAACAACAAATGTTGGCGAGGATGTGGAGAGACAGGAACACTTCTACACTGCTGGTGGGACTGTAA